>NW_020312119.1:0-86948 GCF_002999335.1 Cyclospora cayetanensis | reverse complement strand
GCTGTGGAGGTTAGTGGGTTGTGTTCCGGATACAAGAAGCAACTTTTAGTCTCCGGAACAAGGTTCCTTTTACCTATGTAGAGCTTATTAGAGTCGTCCCTCACCACAATGAGGCATCGCCATTATGCGGTTGGCTCATCAGAGCAGTAAGGGAGGTGGGTTCTGAGCCGATGTCCCCTTTCACTGGCTGTGTAACCGGATTTCGTCGAAAATATCAATTAAGCTTAAGCCGAGGAGCAGCAGGACTAGGCAAGTTTCGATGAGGATTTCGTTGACGCGCAAAATATGACGAGTTGCCAGCAGGCTGGCCACCTGCTGGTCGTCCAGCGCATCGTTTTAAGCTTGTCTCCAGGTCAGCTCCAAACTATGTTCCGCAGTATCGGGAGCCCCCATGTCATTAAGCCAAGGTTCAGCAGTAAGCAAAAGAGTTGTTGAAGGAGCACGAAGTGAAGAAATCGACCAGTGCCTTTGGCAACACCCGATGTTGATGTCGGAAAGGGACGGAAGGTGGCACATAAACCTATACCTAAAGCCCTTTAAGATTAATGTGAAGTGAAGCTTCCCGACGTCTCAGATTGACAAACTACCTGCCAAGTACACGCTTTGGCAGTCTACTTGGCATTTGACTTCATGGAACTCTCCTTACAAATCTTTTACTTAGCCTTTTGGCAATCATTAGGCGGCGTTCCATCTTTGCCCTCAAACAGAAAAGTTTGCTTGTATGCCGTTTGGACTTGTTACTAACATAGCAGAACTGAAGTGGCAAGCCGACCAAACGTTTAATGAGTCTATCAAAAAAGCTGTATGGCTGCCTTCGTGGAGGACGCCTTAGTCTGTACCTTACACATTCAGGAGCACCTGCAGCACTCACGGCTCGCGTTTGAGCTGTAGCCCAACAAGCACTGGTATGTGAGGCTGGTTTTTGTGGGAATAGTGCTGTTCTGGGATTCCGTGCTTTAGCTGCTACAATTGAGGCAGCTCTGGCCAAAATTGAAGCATTGAAGGCATGGCTTTAACTTCTACGCACCCGCAAGGACTGTACAATGTTCTATGGCTTGTATGTAGTCAACGAAGACTCGTCCGTGAACTTGCTCGGATTCCTGTTCCTTTGACTGATCCACTTGAGAAACGCAATCTGTGACCAGAAATGAGGAAGCTGATGCCACAGAACGGCACTTTACAACTTTTCAGTGCTTGCGCTCTATAATTTGGGGCGCCATATCCATAACAATAGTGCTAGTGTTGTAGCGGTGTGTATTCTTTCCTCTCAACTGGCTACGGGTTCTCCAAAACAACAAGATCTTGCTTGTCATTCTCATCGCTTCAGCAAAAACGAACGGCGACATTCAGGCAGGGAAACGAATCATATGCAGTGTCGTGAAGCATGAAAATGCCGGCCTTGTATACACGGCCGCCACTTGACTTCCCGTATAGAGGCCAATTCTTAATGTAAGCCACAAAGTGATTGTAAAATCTTGATAGCTCAAAACACTTCGTTGGCTCAAGCGCCTCCTGCAGTATAACCTCACACTGAAGTATAGCAAGGACATTATCCACGGGGTCGCCTACGCGCTCACGGAACGCCCCACCAATTCACTGTTGTGCGACGCAGCCCTATTGCCTGTGGATTTTCGCGGCTTCTATCAGAATTGCGGGGTTCAATGCTGTTGACATCCAGGCACACGCTATTATTATCAAATCCAGAACAGCGACAGGGTGAAGCAATGACATTTTGAGGGTGGTCTGTTGCCGTCCAAAACAAATTCTTTTTCCCGTCGCCTGTGTATTCTCATTGCATTTAACAGACCCACTTTGCGCACAGCACACTCTCAAGTGGTTTTCCGGCCGTGCTGGGATCCATTCTAGAGTGAAAAGGCTCTCATGGCCCTTTTGATAGCATTAGACGCGCCCTGCGACAGACGAGTATGCGCTCACATGCCGAGATTGTTAGCAGCTTCAAGCCGTCCAGTTCTTCTAAGCCCGGTCTATTGCAGAATCTTCCAGTTCATGAGAGGATTTTGACTGCCTTGACTGTACAGTACATCGTTGGACTGCCGCAGGCTCAGCGTCAGCATAGCACCCGTGTCATTATGGAAAGGTCCAGCAAATATGCCCACTTTTTCTTTTCTTTAGCTCTGTCCTCACTTCTCACAAAGTTGCTTAACTATTCTAAAATCATTTTTGGAAGCTTTGCGGAAACCCCAGGAACATCACTTCGCTAGGAGTGCGAAACTCGCTAGTACCTTTTTGCGTGCCTTTATGACCTTCTCCTACATCGATCGTAATGTGGCCACCGCGAATGACACTGCGGCAGACAAACAGAAAGAACGTACTCCCGCACGCTTCTGAACTATTTGTAAAACTATGTCTATAAGCATCGAATCGCTCAGCTTTATTTCTTCCTTGCGCTCAGTGAGTTTATATTGATTGTATTGACGTGTTTATATGCTGCTCTTCCGCATCTCTGATCTTCGATTCGGAGCCTCCCTTCAATTCGGGCTTAGACCTGGTGGTCCGGGGCCAACAGCCATTAGTAGCAGCGGAAGGGTTTAGAGGACAGGTGGCTAGTGCACTAAAAATATGGATGCAAAGCTGAGTAGAGAGAGGGGCGGAATTGTGAGAAGTAGGCTCTTGACTGTATGTTTCAAGCCTGGAGAGTTGGTCCCAGTAGATATTTGGGCTTTTCAAGATGGACTGTAGGGTGACCACGCGAGGCAGTTCGTGGCCAGTAGCTAAGGCCATTTGCCATCCTCTCACGGATGAACGCCTTCACCAGCTCTCCTGATTTGCTTGAAAGTTGGAGATGTCCAAGAGAAACCAACATTGGCTTCCTTAAAAGTTCGAGCCGCTCAGAAGTTTTTGCGGTATGAGCCCCGCACGCAAATAACGTGCGTAGGCAGTAGATCCACAGGGAGCGGTAGAAGTGCTCTGTTTTAAGACTCTTCAGCAGCGAGGGTGTACTGGGCGAGCGTTTCTAGGAAAACAGGGGCGGCACAGAGGCGAAGAGAGAAAATAAAAGGGGGTAAGGTATACTTTTGTAGTCCCAACTGCAACAATTATATTTAATGGATAATTCTCAGGGAATCGACTACTTGTTTTGTCTGTCCATAACTCATATCAATCACAGAGTATTGCTGTTATGACACAGAGAGTTGCATTGTTATGGAAGTGTACTACAGATGTTACGGGAGATCAGCTGTGGATGCTTGAGTGCTTAAAGCATGTAGCTAGGCGCACACTCCTGTCCCTCTTTCCTCATGTTAAGTACAGTGGGGGCTGCGGCCGGTGAACGAAGGGATTCCTTTAAAAGAAATCTATAACTTTATATTAAGCTTGTACTGACTGAGGAGACATGTGTCTTTCTACGGTGGCTTTGGATCAAGCATCTCAGGTCAGGTTAATCATTGCAGACCCCTGAGGAGAACGAGGCAGCGAATAAGAACTTCAATTCGGTAAAGGCTGAATGCACCCTAGCGGGGTATAAAGTGTTTTAGAAGCTATCAGCCCCCTTAGAGACCTTCAACAATGTAGAGCAGCGGAGGTCATGTGCTCCTCGAGCCAGTGCACATAACAGGGTGTCCTGCCTGACGGCTACTACGTGACATCCTGGCTGCCAGTGAGCTTCCTAGTGGTGAATTAGTGGCGAGCTCTGGGGCAGCCATAAAGTACCAGTGGTTAACCACTGGCTAGCTAAAAGTCAGCCACTCGCTCACCACCGCTATTTTGGTCGCATGCGTCTTGAGTTTGTATCCAGAGACTGACACTATACCGTCAGTCGAGCGCCGTCTTTGGTTCCACAGTAAGAGCAACATAGTGACGTCTGGTTGTACCAATGGTTGTCTACCGTTCTGTAGCAGAAACGAGTTCCAGTATAGATATAGGCTTTGGATAGGGCCATTTTGCCCTTTAGAGCAGCACACTACTGTTGCAAATACTTTCTAAAGAGTTGGGTCAGATTGAAGGCTTCTGTTATCCAACATAGTGATGCTCTCTGTCTACCCTTCTGGCATTTGTACCTGTCCTCCGCCAGCGTTGCTGTGCGCATGAATGGACCTTCGCCGGGCATGGCGCCTCTTAGAGAACCTTGCAGAAAAGTTTACAGCAGCTAAAAAAACTCTTGTAATGTGACTTGTGACTAGGTATCAGTTGCTGGTAAATACGGCTTCAATGCAGTGCAGTGGCACCCTGGGGCTGGCTCGAGTGGGCAAGGAGCAGCACAGCACTCACTGCATAGGAGTTTGGCCTTGAGGGGCTAACCGAGGGATCTATCGTGCACTTTTCTACAGCCATTGACTGCAGAATCATGATTCCTGCATCGTTTGGTGTTATCGATCGTTGGCTGCCCTAGAAGCACGCCTCGACCCGCGGGTTGCCCCACGGCTCAACGAGGACCAGCAGCAACTGCAACAACAGGGCCCGCCTGGTGTGAACATGAGCGATGTCACCCTCTCTGCGTTGTTCTTCGCTTTTTCCATTGCTCCTTGAGGCTGATGCTGCAGGCTGAGTGTCACGGCCTCTCTTTCCGTAGCCATTTCCTCTCGTACCGATCCACTCACCACCAGCTGACTGGCAGTTCTAAGGTGTTTCAGCCGGAGGGGTATCAACCCCCTAAAGATGCAGCAAATTCTCCTTAGCTCGGAGGGTCCCGTCCCCAGTCAAGGCCCCCGTCCAGGCCGTCCCTGCGCGACTGCCCTCCCGCTGTGTATCCCGGGCTTTAACACTGCAGGGATGACACAAGAGGCAGCAGCTCTCAGGCCGCCACTAGAAGGCACGTCCTGCGATGTTTCTCCATGCTCTGTCAAGAATATAACACAGGTTCTCCATAGCCCCCATGGGCTCGGCTCCAAGGATAAGACCATTAGTACGTTGCGTAGAGTGACAGTATTTTTCCTCATGGCCTTTTCATCAAAAACCTTGCGTATCTGTACCTGTGAACATCCCATGCCCCATCTACAGCTGCCCTGAAATTCGGGCTGAGGGCGTCGCCTTGTGCTCCAATATGATTCCGTTTTTTCTCAGGATCTTTGCAGCCGCACGAACCGGTCTTGCATGATGACTGCCTAACGCCCCTTGTATCGAGGCAGGGGATCTGGGGCTGTCAGAAAGGAGAGACTGGCAAGGAGGATATGCTCAAGTCTGAAGCATGCGAGATAAAATCTGAGCGATCTTCTGCGACTTCAGCACCCTCCGGGGCAGTTAGCACCTTGCCCGGCAGTGCCAAGCTTTCCGTAGGGGAGAGCAACGGGATTGAATACGGCACCCACGCGGGGGAGGATGCATTTCCTCCGCCGTTTTCATCTACTTGTAAAGAGGAGAGCCCGTGCGTCTCTGTTCCAGCCTTAGTCTCCGCCCCGACAGTGGACTCGTTGCATGCGGAGATCCAGAGTCTCGAGCTTTTAACGCACCTCCGCACAGCTGCCAGGCGCTGGGCTCTTTACCACGACAATTTCTTCTTCCATTGGGATAGACTATGCTTCGAATGGAAGGTTAGAAGGAAACGCCAAGCCGCTACGGGGGTTCAGGAAGATTCCCAGTCCACCCCTTGTGAGCCCGGAGTAGTGAAAAATCGGGATAGTCTAGATCAGCAGGAAGAGAAGCGCGGCGAGAATTTTCAGGATTCAGTCGACATCTTCTGGTACGCGCGCCGTAGGGCTGTCAAGGAGCCTGTGCCTCTAGGCCGTCAACAGTCGCCATGGCTATGTCATTAGTGCATTTGTCGCTTTATGAAGCTTTCTCGTTGCTTGAGGGCCTGCACGCTGCCTGCGGGCCTTCTCCGCCTTTGACCCCGTGGTGTTTTCCCTTGAGGCACTTTCTTCACGATGATCCGGCTCGGTTGTAGAGAGCTGCATGCGTTGTACTTCCAGGCCATGCCCGGCGTATTTGTGTGTTGCGCCGCAGCGCCGCACTGCCCAGGTTCAGGGGAGCCGTATGTCTCAGTTCTGGGGGCCCCCAGAGCCAATGTTTGTCGGTGCTGTTGCAGCAACTGGACGCGCGTAGGCGATGTCTCGACCCTGCGTATTTGCCCTTCAATCGCTATCTCTCCATCCCGACGGTGACCCCCTTTTCTCTATCGCGCACACGCTCGCTTTCCCGCCAAGACTCCTGGAGGACGTTTTCTATTGAGGCTTTTTCTTCCCCGGAGCTTGACTCTCACTGCAACTCCTCCTTGTCGGGTGCCATCGGAGGATGTGGGGGCCAAGGGGGCTTGAAAGGGTCTCCTCGTTCCCAGGAGCACCAGGCCTTTCAAAATCCCCAGGCATCGCCTTGGACTTCCGACGCGTTGGGAAGCAGTAAAACCAGTAGTGAGGGGTTTAAGGAGGCGCATCTAGACAAGAGTCTACCTCATCCACATGATTCCCTGCCTCTTTCGGCGTCTCCAGCTGCGGCCGCCGCTACGAAGGCCTTGCGCGCTGCTGCCTCCGCCTTGTCAAACTCTAGGTGGTGCGCTCCGAACTGTTCGAAGGTCCGTGATGGCCCCTGCAGCTGCACTTCGTGCGGCGAAGAGGAGGGAAAGGAGGCTCACTGTGGGCTATCCAGCTCACTCCAGCAGGAAGTATCAAGGGACCTCTTTCGAGGGCCTTTTTGCGGCAGACCCGCCAGCCGAAGCAAACACGGTGCGGATGTCACCCCGTTAGAGGGCCTGCAGAGTCGCATCGTCTGCGGGTGGTGCGACAGGTGCAGCAGCAGCAGCGGAAAACGCAGCAGTAGCATTGGCAGCATCATCAGTAACAGCAGCAGCGGCGGGCCAAATGGGGGGGACAGGGTTTGTTACCTTCGGCAGCCGCGCCCTAAAATCCTGAAGAATTCTACTGGAGAGAGTCAAAGAACAGTGGGGTTTACGGGAGGGTGCCCGGCAAACCACTTTCTCGCGTCAGGCAGCCTGCTGGGCCCAGTCCTCTTAGACACGGGGGGCCACTCCCGCCCTTCCCACCACACGTTTATGAACGGCGCCTCTACTCCAGGGAGCTCTCCTGGTGTGGGAGCTCCCGCTGATGCGGGCCCCGCTGATGCGGTCACGTTTCAACGTCGGTCTAACGATGGCTCGATGCCTTCACAGAAGAAGGAGGAAGAAGCTGAGGTAGGGGATCTAGTGCGGGGAATCTACGGGGGGAGTTAATTGCCCAGCGGCAAGTCAAAGGATTTCAAGGGTCGGGCTCCTGTTAAGTGGCGTCGAGAGGGCCCCCATGGTTCCTTTAATTCCTTAGGCCCTCTTGGTGAGGACTCCTGGAGTTCCTCCTCCAGCTCCAGGTATTTCTATGCTGAGGTGCGCTTGCAGGAGGACAGTCACAAAAGAAAACCCGGGACCGCTACGTGTCCCTCAGATGAACAGTCCACCCTGAAGCCCCTGAACTACCATCAGCAGCAACAACCGATGCAGCAGCAGCAGCACCTGCAGCAGGGATCTGACCCCTCCTCCTATATATCATCTGTAACGGCGAGTTCTCAGAACCCAGGAGGCCTCCTCTGTGACCCTGCTTATTCCGATGCGGCCCTAGAACCTCCCATGTCGTTGAATGAAGTGAGCATTTCGCCTTATGACGAAGACCTGGATACTTCAAATCCGAGCACCTCATTGAAGCATAAATACGAAGGCCTGTATAAGCCGAATGAGCAGCAGCAGTATCAGCAACAGCAACAGCCTCATGCTGCGCATGAGGGAGACACCCGAAAAGCCTGGGAAGGCCGCAAGCTGCTTGCAACAGAACATGGCGCTCAGAGCCCAAGCTGCTGGCGGGGTACCCCAGGGGTTCCGCGGACAGAGGACCGCAGCTCCCATGCGGAGGGCTTTTGTGTTGAAGAGGCTACACACGGCAGTGCAAGCGAAGAGGTGCTGCCTTTCCCTCAGCAGCACAGCGCTTCTGGGTTCTCGGGGGTAAGTACAGGCGTTTGCCCATCCATCTGCCGTTTTTGTTTGGCAGCTTGCCGAGCTCTCTGGGTGTGCTTCTGTCCGCCATGTACCGGTGCCCTCGACACTGTGTTGTTCTTTGTGCTGCCCTTCACACTGTGTGCTTTTCTTCTGTACGGTTTGCCGTATTTATATGCACTGTGTGTTTCGGCCTACATCCTAATTGTGCCCCTCCGCTAAAGCCTGTTGGTCTTCTATGTGCCGCGCTGCCTGCCCGTCTCTTTGCTACTATGTGCTGTGCTGTCTCACTTCTATTTTATGTTATGCGTTTGCAGTCCATGGTGGTCGATTCTACAGAGGCGGAGCAACTGGCCACCTATATCCCCTCTTCTGCCCCCTCCTCTTTGGTTAGGTGCAACGTTGGAGGAGAGGGCGCCGCACCAAAGGCAGTGCGGAAGTCGAGCCATATTGTTGTTGAGGACGCGGGGATGCGTCTGTCCTTTGTAGCCAGAAAGGGAGTGTACTACGACAAGCGGCGCAGACTCTGGAGGGCGAACTGGAAGGAAAATGGGCGCATTCACACGAAGGGATTCTCAGTCCATGGTCAGCACTTTTATGCCTCCCTATTCGTCATCTCCTCTACCATTGGGTCCTTGCTTTCTTAAAGCTTTTTCTGAATTGAAAGGCGGCCGGCAAAATTTCCATGGCTATGAGGCCCTTCCCTTTCCCTGGGTATTTACGGGACAGCTTACCAAATCCCGTCTAAGAGGACTACAGTTCTGTCAGCTTTTGCTTTTTGTCGGAGATATGAGATTCTTCTGCTTACAAGGGCGAGTTGTTCTTAGCTGCGTGCGATACGTATACATGTTTGGAGTATGTGTGCTACTCGTTTTGCGCTGATGTAGATTACCTGAGCCATGAAGCAGCTCGACAAAAGGCAATAGAGTTTCGAGAGAGGAAGGAACAAGAGATTGAACTCTACCAGCAAATTAGGAGCCCGAGAACATTTACAGACGAGGACTGGAATTTCAAGCCGCAGACGCAGAGAGCCCCCAGCCCTATGCCACTTCCCCAATAAAACCAGCTTTTGTGGACGGTGCGCATATCTCGGAGTACCCCATGGACATGGTCCTTGTCGCCTCTTATGATTTTCATGACAGGGGTTGTCACGGCTTCATGTGCCCCAGGGCAGGTATCATCTGCCGGTGCGTTGAAGAGGGGAGACGAGGGGACTAGATGATAGGTGGTATGGCGGTGGTGTGGGGCCAGAGCTAATCAGGGGCCTTGTGACGTTTGCTGCATCAGTTTTCGAGTCGTGGTGTAAAAGTGCCTTCTTCAGTAACTTTTGGGATTTAGGAAGGGCCGCTCCCACCCTAAAAGGCTCTACAGAGTTTCCTCAATATTCGGCTTCGGTTTTCGGAAGGCGAAGGGATGTAGCAGCAACATACGCACAGCAGCACGTTACATATGGAGCAGCTGGAACAAAGGCGGTGACAGCATCAGAAGGAAGTTTCTGGATTGTCGTTGCTTATTGTGCGTTGTATGACGAGTCGTCACTAAGGCCCTCAATGGCGGCTGCTTAGTTCTTTTGGTTTCCCGCTGCGCGTGGTTGATTGCTTGACGCTCATGTGTCAGTCTCCTGTCACATACGCTTGTTACAGAGTGCAGGGCAGCAGAGCGGCGCAATATTGCATGCATCCAACCCCAGTAGACAAGTGGTCACTATAGGAAGATGCAGGCGCAGAGGACGTTGAAAGAACTCGCAGCCTGTCTTTCTCAGGGTCCCAGGATACAACAGACAGTCTCCTTTTGTTTCCCCGGGACACGCAGAGGCACATCTATTTGAATGCTTGAGCCACTAATTCGCGCGTAGGCTGACTGCTTTCATTGAGAGCACCTTATGGCATTGAAAACGGACGGTACTCCTCCCGAGGCCGTCATTATCTATTTTGTGAAACTGTATTTTCGTTTTAAACGGTAAAACAATTACTTGTATGTGATACATATATCATGTTATTCAAGAGTAGAGCACTGCAGACATCCAAGCCTTTGCATGGGCTCGACCAAATTCGCAAATTTTCATGTCCACAGGCAGGAAGCAGGGCATGTGGAGCAGAATATGATTGTGATTATAAGTAAGCATCAGCGAGTGGCGCTTGGATAGCTGAGCAGCGAATATAGTGCACGCACTAGTGTTGCGGGCTAAGTTAGACTTAACACCCTATACTTAAAATTTTGCTACACAAATAGTAAGATTTTGCCAAGATCTCGTAGAAAAAGGCAAATTGGAGTGCCTTTTCATATATCTCATTTATTGCAGAGTACAATTTTCTCGACACAAGGAGACGCGATGTTGTGTGCGTGTGCGGTAGACACCATGTACAACTAGCTAGTTGCAATGCACAACTAGTTGGGATTGCTTATAGTGCTCAAAATATATGAGTATGCGCATCCTAGCAGCCCCTATTTCCTCATGTAGAGAAAAATAAGGGCCGCGGTTACCGAAACGAACGAATTTTTCAAGGAAAAACGCAGCAATCTTCTAATTTGTTTGTGTTGAGTCTGGGTATATCTCTCCCTACGGAGACCTTGGATAACGCGTTACACCTCTTCCGCGTCACTTCAAGAATTTGGTGTCGCGCGGCTGCGATAGGCATAGGAAATTGAATCAAGCACTAGGTTGAGGCTCATATAGTACTGAACCAAAGCTACTCTCAGTGTTTAAGGCCTTTCCCCTTTCGAGCCGTGTCTCGATATGCTGGTTGCGCGGCCCACTACCAAGTACCGAAGATAAAACCTGTAGTCTGCTGCAGCGCAAAAGTATCCTGACTTGGTGTGATATGTGGGAAGTTCCAGGTGGGCTAGCCAATTAATGTGGGCGTGAAGGTTTGTGTTGCTTTGATGGATGCACTAGAAGAAGGAATGTAAAAGGCCTAGATTAGTGCCCTCCTGCCTTTTCAGGAATTCTTATGGTCAAGCTTAGCGTGTGTGGAAGTTTTGCCACCGGCGTCATCCCTTCGCTATGGAAGGGTTGGGCTGAACGCCTCGGGTGTCCTGAAGGAGGATCGGGACTACATGAGAAGAGTTAGCACAGGGGCTTTCTCGCTTCTTCCCTGCGTCAATAGCCCTGTTAGTGCTTTTAATAGTATTAAAAGCGTCTCTTAGCATTAAGCAGCATGATTTCAGAGCTGCAGTGCATTCGCAGCGACCCCAACGCGATGTGACCAACCGCCATAGGAGATGGGGGGTGGTACAGGGGGGGCTCAGAAGGGACTTCTGAAGGAGTTTGGGGCTGCTGCAGCGGCGTTTTCTTTCAGCGCATTTTGTTGCTCGTATAAGCACTCACCTTTAAGCCGTTGTTGCGAGAAAAGTTCCCCTCTTCCTCCCGATCAGCATCATCACGCCGCCATCAGCACCACCCTAGTCGGCGACCCGGTTGGGGGCTCTAAAGGGGTAGCAAGCGTCCCACAGAAACTGCAGAGTGCTGCACACGCTTTCCTTTTCCCGTTTCTCCTTTCTGCTGGCAGCACTTCTGATAGCAGCTCTTCCCGCAGAGTCGGACTGGGAGGCCTCGAGCGCCGCCTTCCCACCTACGGCCATCTGACCCGTAAGGAAGAACACAGACACAAGTGGTCATCGTCTTCACCATAGGAGGTATCCGGGTTCCTGAGTGCCCCGTCAGCCGCGGGCTGTGATGCAGGGAGGGGCAGCGACTGCGAGCGTTTCCGCAGCTTGCTCCCCCGCTGTTTCTGGAGATGTCTACCGCTTCCAAGGGAGGGGCTCTCTCGGCCCTGGAGAAGATACGGAAGCAGCGCAGAGGCGAGGCTAAGGCCACGGAACAGTACGAGGTGAGAGGCACTCAATTCCTCCGAGTTTTCACGTGGACTGCAGCTCCTTGGGAGGCTGAGTCGGTCCCGAGCACCCGTCTGCGCTGCGTGGCTACGTGCTGCGCACACGGCGGAAGGAAGGAAGGGCCGGTCGGAATATCGGGTATGCCAGGAGCCTTAGCATGCTTGGCAATGCTCATTGTGTTGGCGATAGGTGCGAGACGAGAACGCCGAGATCTTTGCCACAGTTTCTGCCCAGGAATACGCGGAGCTGAAACAGAGCAGACGAGCAGGCAACTGGATCGAGGGAGATGACGGTAAGAGGGCCCCCTGGGATTCGCTGCCGCAGTGTCTTCTGTGCGTCGGGTCGGTCGGTAAGCACCGTGGGGATTCAGTTGTACGGCTCCGTTTTCAAAGCGCATGCGTCGGAGGAGCAGCCCTGAGGCGAGTTGGCTCAAGGTTGCTTCTCCGACAAATGCACGCGTGCTTGCCGCTTCTCGTATTGGTGGTGCTGCCTTGCTGGCACTGCGGATCCTGATGTACTGTTAGTTTCGCCGTCTTTTCTGGTTCCTGGTGCGACCTCAGCCGAGGGTTACAGTGACGATGGAGAGGAGTGGTGGCAGTCAGACAGCGGCAGCGAGGATGGCGGCCGTGCTAACGCCCCGCGAACTGCGAAGCGGCGTGGAACTGAGGAGCGGGATGCAAAGGGGGCCCTTCCTACCCCTGTAGGAAAAAAGAAGAAGGGCTTGTCAGCGGCTGCTGAAATGCGGGCAAAGGGGATGCGCTCGTTGTTGCAGCACTTCAGCAGCATGGCCTCGGAGAAGGCAGGAACCTTAGGTCCGCAGAAGGCGGCAGATTCTGCGAAGCAATTGCAGGCTATTAAGTCGATCGAGGCCTCTCTGGACTTAGATGATGAGGACGAGGACGACTCCGCGCCCCACCGCATGCAGCCAGCCAGCAGCAGCAGCAGTAGTGGCAGCAGCAGCAGCAGCAGCAGCAGTAGTGGCAGAGCTTTTGCCGCAAGAGACAGCTTTGGGCTCTTTGGCCTTGGGGATGTGAGACTGACCAAGCGCGTCTCGGGGGCTGGGAGCTCTAGCTGCATCGCGCAAAAGCGGGAGGCCTCTGCGTTTGAGTCTTTACGGGAGGCACCAGGAGCAGCAGCGGCACGCGCAGACACACTGCGTGCAGCAGCAGACGAAGACGCTGCCTTCGTCCCCGCAGGAGCATCAGAAGATGCTGAGGCGGGCAGTAGTGCTCCTCCTCGACTGTCGGGAGCGGCAGCGGAACGATCGGATGCAGAGGAGGAGGCAGAGGAGGCTACGGTACGCTGCGACATCTTCGAGAGCAGCAGCGAGCACTTTGGTGCTCGCCGCAAGATGGTGGCTGTAGACCTCTTTGCGGCGGGGAGCGAAGAGGCCGCTCAGCCGCAGCAGTCAGAGCCAGAAGGGGCCTCCCGGGGGCCCCTCGTGCTGGATGAGGCAGTGGGGGCCTCAGAGGGCCTCCCTGTTTGCCCCGACGGATCTCTGCCCTTTTACTTCCTCGACGCATGGGACGATGTCGCCTCAGGAACTGTGTATCTCTTTGGGAAGGTGTGGGGTGTCGCAGCGGGGGGCCAGCAGCAGCAAGGCTCTGCTGCTGCAGTAGCGCCTCCGCAGAGCTGCTGCGTGGTAGTGAAGCGGATGATGCGGCCCTTGTTTTTCTTCTTGCGGAAGCAAGTGACTCTGGATGCGGGGATCGAAGGCTTGGGGGCTGACGGTGCCACCCCGGAGGCTGGCGAGGCTGCGCGGGAGGCACTCCTGGCGTCCTTTTTGCGCGAGAAGCAGGAGAATGCGAAGGAGTTCCTGCGTATGGACGGGCAGCGACTGAAGCAGCGATATCACTGGAGCACGTGGAAGTGCAAGGCCACCACGAGGCACTATGCATTCGACGCTGCCGGAGTGCCTCGAAGTCGGAATTTGCAGGTTGTCAAAGTGTTGTGTCCAGGGAGTGCGCCTTCTTTGGAGGCCGAGGACCTTCAGGGTGTCACATACTCCCGCGTTTTTGGGTCGAATGCTCCCCTCACGGAGGTGCTGCTGGTGAAGCGGCGAATCAAGGGGCCCTGCTGGCTAAAGATAACGGACTTCTGCCTCCCCGAATCTCCCGCAGACAAGGCCTCCTGGTGCCGTCACGAGGTCATTGTAGAGGGGCATAAGCAGATCAGGGTGTGGGGAGATTCACGCAAAGCGGGGGGGGAGGAGGAGGCTTCTTCCCCCCAGCCAGTCGACGGGAAAGAACCCCCAGCCCCTCCTCTCACACTCCTCTCCCTCGTGGCCAAGTCGGTGTCGGTGAGCAACAACCCATCCGAGGACAGGGCCCTCTGCATGGCAGCCTTTTTCATCCAGAGACACAAGGATATCGAGGAGCAGCAGGCGCAGCCAGTCCTTACCAAGGAAAATATCTTCTGCGGAGTTCGACGCATACGCAGTGGAGGGGGAGGGAAGGCGCAAACGGGGGCCCTGGGGGCCCCCGTTTGCGCGCGTGCCATGTCAAGCGGAGTGCCCCCCTTGTTCGAGGAGAAGGCGGAAAAAAGTGCAGTGCAGGTTTACGACTCAGAGAGGGTCTTGCTGACGAATTTGATCAATCGGGTGTATGCTCAGGATCCAGACGTGATTCTTGGTCACAACATATACGGCGCTGACTTGGAGCTCATTGCGCGTCGCTGCAACTTCCACGGCCTCCCTCTCTGGCACAAAATGTCGAGGCTCAAGCGGCCAAAGACTCAGAAGCCACCGTGCAGCAACCCGAGGCAGCAGCACCAGCACCAAAGCTGTCTCTGGGGGGGGCGGGTCCTGTCTGTGGGGAGACTCGTGTGCGACACATATCTCCAGGCCCGCGAGTTGCTTGGACACAAGACGAACTACAACCTCTTGCCGCTTTTACGGGAGGCATTTCCCATGCCTGCAGCAGGCGTAGCCGCATCCGGAGGTACAGGGGCAGGCAGCAAAATCTCGGCGTTTCATAGACGCATTGCGACAGAACTGCAGCGCATGCAGCCGTTCCCTTGCGAGGACCTCCTTTCCTTCTATTGGTCTCAAGATCCTTCTCGCCTGCTCTACGCCGCGAACCTGTGCTGTCTGGAAGCGTTCATGGCCAGTATCCTGGCGCAGCGTCTGAACTGTCTCCCCGTCACTCGGGAGCTCACCACCATCGGGGGGAACTTGTGGGTGCGGTCTCTGCAGAATGCACGAGCAGAACGGAACGCCTTTCTCCTGATGCATGCTTTTCACGCCGAGAAGTTCGTTTATCCAGATCCTCCAGGACCTCGCGGCAAGGCCAAGAGCCATGAGGCTGCCGCACCGGCGGAAATGGAAGATCCCAGCGACGGAGAGGGTGCAGAGGCCCCCTCCGCTGCACCTGGAGGGGCCTCCCGGAGCAGCAAGGGCCCTGCGTATGCTGGTGGGCTCGTGCTAGAACCACGCGCTGGACTCTATGACTCGTTTGTGTTGCTTCTGGACTTCAATTCTCTGTATCCTTCGATCATTCAAGAATATAACGTCTGCTTTTCTACCGTCCGGCGGGCTCAAGCCTCGGAGAACGGGGAAGCAGCCGGCGACGAGGATGCCTCCGTCTGGGAAATCGACTCTACACCAGGCCTGCTGCCTCGGGTGCTGCAACAGTTGGTGCAAAAGAGGAGGCAGGTAAAGGCTGCCGCTCAGAAGGAAAGAGACCCTGCGAAAAAAGCCTCGCTAGACGTCAAGCAGCTGGCGCTCAAGCTTACGGCCAACAGCATATATGGCTGTCTGGGCTTTTCTGGAAGCAGATTTTACGCGAAACCCCTTGCTGCCTATATCACGCAGCAGGGAAGGACTGTCCTTATGGCAGCGAAAGAAAAGGTCGAACAGCAGCTTAGACTTTCCGTCCTGTACGGCGACACGGACTCTCTGATGGTCAGCAAGAAACTCAGAAAATGGCTTACAGGAGAAAAAGGGTTTGCAGTAGTTGGCGGGCGGCGTTGTGCAAGCCGCTTTGCCGCTTAGTTCTGTCGAACTTTGCTTGTCTCTTTGATCACCTGTCTACATCTCTCTGCCTGTCGAAAAGTCTGTAGTTGCGTGGTAGACTTTTGCGATAGGCGGCTTCTCTCAGCTATGGCTGCTGCGCGTAGAGTGTTGTGTGGTTCTACGCAGGTAGATACGGGTCTGCGTGATGAGGGTCGAGGCGAGGCCTACGCGGAGAGTGTGCGGTTGGGGCAGAGGATAAAGTCTGAGATTAACAGGCAGTACAAGAAGCTGGAGCTGGATCTAGAGGCTGTTTTCCGCCGTTTGCTGCTCTTGCGGAAGAAGAAGTACGCCTGTTGCATAATTGAGGACTACGGACGACGGGCTTATAAGATCGAACAGAAGGGCCTTGATTTTGTAAGGCGAGACTGGGCCCTCTTGACCAAGCAGGCTGGCGAGCAGCTCTTGCGCATCATCTTTGGAGTCAGCCTTGCCTCCGCGAAGCAGCAGCAGCAGCAGCAGGAAGGCAGAGCGCCTGCGCCTGCTGGGGATGAAGATGCAGTAGACACTGTGGTGGCGTTGCTGCACGAACGTCTCCGCGCGATGCGGGAGGCCATAGTCGGGGGTCAAGTGCCCCTCGATCTCTTTGTCATTACCAGGGCCTTAACAAAGTCTCCCCAGCTGTATGCCCAGGGCAGCGGCGGCGCAGCACAGCCTCACGTGCTCGTGGCTCTGCGCATGCTGGCGGCGGGGAGGCCTGTGAGAGCTGGCAACGAGATTCCGTATATCATCTGTGATGAAGACAGCGTTCGGAGGGCTGAGCAGCAACGGCAGCAGAAAGCGACGCCGGAATTCCCCTCCGAATCAAAATCTGAAGGCGCTTCTCCCCAGGCCAGCGCCAGCCCGCAGCAGCAGCAACAGCAGCGAGTAAGAGGCCCCGCGGAGCGCGCATTCCACCCTATGGAGGTACAGAACCTTGGACTGAAGCCAGACGTTGAGTACTACTTGCAGCATCAGCTCTTTCCCCCTGTACAGCGTCTCTGCGCGCACGTCCAGGGCACCGGCCCTGGCCGCCTTGCAGAGTGCCTGGGTCTTAACCCTGCGAAGTTTGGCGAAAGGGAGCTGGGAGAAGAGGCGGGAGACGATCAAACAGGAGAGTCGGAGCGACAGAAGGGGGAAGACCGGATCCTTTCGTTGATCAAGAAATCAGATGAAGTCTTCAAAGAGGTGCAGCCCCTCGCACACGGCCTTATTGGCCATCGGTTCCCTTCTCCCTGCTCTGCTCTGCATGCATCCATGTGCCGCTGTTTGCATCGAGTGAACGTTGGACACGTCTGTATACACATGCATAAATATTTATACATATATATGCATACACATGTACATTTATATAAAGACATACGCATATACACAAGCACAAACACTGTTGATGTGCTGCTCTCCGCATGCTGTGGTGCATGTGGTGCAGTGCAACATCCCCGCGCAAATCCCCTGCGGTCTGTGCGGAGTTTGGCTACCAGCGGCGCAAGGCCTGATGGTGTGTGCAGCTGAACCTCGCGTTTACCCTGAGAATCCTCCCTTCAGTGGAAGCACCGTCGCGGAGAGGGTGTTGGTGTCTTAGGGGGGCATGCCGTTCATTCCTGCGTCCTCTGGGTCGGCTGTTCGCTGCAGACTTCCCGCTGCGGCGCCTGCGGCGGCTGGCTGTCTCCTTCAGCTCTGAGAGACACCCTGAGGCTGTATCTTGCGTACATACGCCACAGCTTCCACATCCATATCACGCGGTAAGGCTCTAGCTTGGCAAAGAGGGCTGCCCGCACGCTTTTCGCCGTCGCTTAGCCTCCTAGAGGCTTCACTTGGCTGTGCTGGTCCTGCCGTTGCTGCAGTCGGGCCCAAGCAGCGCTTGCTTCGTGCTTGGGGCCCTTTCAAGTGTGTTTCGGTGCTCCATTCCCAAACTTTGCATGCGACGTTGTGCTGTGTTTTCAGATGCACGGAGTGCAAGCACAAATTCGAATACCTTCCGCCTGGACCCCTGAGAGCGGGGGCCTCTCTGCGGTGCCCCCTCTGTGACGGCGGCCGCATCGTGGACTGTGTCTCTCCGAATGTCTTGTACATGCAGCTGCAGCACCTCCGATTCCTTCTTTCCCAAAATACAGGCAGCAAAGGCAGCAGTACCAGCGCCTCCCCCGCTGGCATGCGTCTTGCGCTCGACGAGTGCCATGCAGCGGTGCCTCTCCCCAGTTCTCCTCAGCTAGGTGAACCTGCGAGGCCTCTAAACCTCAGCGAGTCACTGCCTAAGGCAGGGCTGACCAGAGCCAAGGAGGCAGCAGTGGGGGTAAAGAAGGGTCTCGAGCTGAAGTTTCCACTGGTTGTTGCAGCTCTTCGATACCTCAGAGGCCTCAAAAGCGGCGTCCTCTGTGTCAGCTCAGAATCAGAGAGACACAGCCTAATGGAGGTATGACCCTCTCTTCCCCGCTTCCCAGTAGTGAAGTGTGCAAGTGTCTCGAGCGCCACAGACAGCCCTCAAGAAAGAGAATATTAATCGGCAGTCTTGAGGGGTCCGACACCCGGCGTGCTTCCGGGAGTGTTGGCCCTTCTTATTAGTGCCGCTTCGCATCCTTCTCCAGAGCTTGGCTCCGGATCTAGATGAGTGCGGCGCATGTTTTTGCCCCCATGTGGTTTTGCTTCTCAGCCTGTAACAACAACAATGACTGCTAACGCGCTGAACACCCTAGAGTAAGCCGGGCCTCCCTGACATTCAGCGGCTTCCGGCTGTGTGCAGCTGTGCAGCGGCGGTGTCTAAGCTGCTGGCGTCGATACTGCGGTGCCTTCTCTATGCCCCTTCTGTGTGTGCTGCCGCCCCTATATTTCCGCAGCGTCTGGCGTTTGTCCCTGTCTCTGTCAGCTCCATCCATTCCTCTTGGATTTCCACTGGCTCTGTATCTGAGTTCTTCTTTGTTTACTTCACATTCTCTCTCGCTGCCCCCGCATCCGTGTTGTGATTTTAGCGCATCTCAGTGTTTCGCCCGTGTAGGACGTTTCGCTCGCCGTTAAATGCTGCTTCCTTGTACCGCCTTCACACCTTCTGCATGCTTCCGCTTGCACTGTAGCGCTGTTTATGTTTGCAGTCTACGCAGCTTCTTCTGCGCGTTAAGGACTCCCACGGGGGCCGAGGGCCAGTCTAGCAGGTGGGCCTTGCTTGCTCAAACCTACATCGACGCCAAAGCAGCAGCTGTCGAGAGCGCTCTACCCCTCGATGCGGGAGTTCGAGATCCTTGGGGGGCTCCCGCGGGGATGCAAAGGCGCCGCTCGGGGGGCCTCCCCTTGGGATTCAAGGGTTTCGGGAGCCCTACAGTGACCATCAAGAGAGAGGTCTACTAGAGGTTCACCCTGCATGCTCGTGTGGCTGAACTCCGTTAAGCGGCACTTTTGTCGCCATAGCTTTCTGCTTTAGGCCACCACGCCTTCCTGAGCAGCTTGCCCTCACGAACAGTCCCTTTTCCACTGAACTGGAGAAAGCCCTAGGGTTCTTAGTTTGGAACTAGCTCTAGGAGCCGCTAAGGTTCACGCGTTAGTGGCGGTTCTTATGCCCGCCTAGGTTGATTGAGCTGCCCTCTGGAGGGCGAGGCAGGAACGCAGCCGAAATTTCTCCCCGCAATTAAGCTCGTGTTGTTTGGTGGTTGCAAAGCCGAGCCTTGGCCCTCTGGCCCCCCTTCCTTCTTTTAGTTGCAGCTTCACTTAAACCCTACTTGTGAGCTGGTAGCCCTCTGGAGGGCAGTGAAAACACGTTGATTGATTTCGCTCTATTGGAAGGCGCAGCAAATCGTCTTAATTTCCTGCCTCTGTGCTCCGTGGCCCCCGTTTCCATGTTGCACTTGAACCCCGCGTAGATATTGGATCTCGTGAGGCTACGCACCAGCCGGCCTAAAGAGCTGATGACTGCTAATGCACAGCGAGGCGTCGAAGGGAGACAAAAACATACGGACGCGGCTAGGTGCAGACTGCGTTTCTCCTGGTGAATATGAGAGATTGAAGCTGGGGAAGTGGCAGCGCTTTCCCGAATCGGCCTCAAATACATAGGGGCCTCAACAAGGTGGGGAGCGGCCACTCCCTTTCTTTGTAACACAGGCCGTTGCGGCTGCTAAGATGCGTCAGCGTGGCCACACCTCACGGCTCAAGGCTCACAAATAAGCTCCAGGGTGCTATTATATTCAAAATATTTCGCCATCAGCAGGAAAAGCGGTGAAAGGGCACCTGGCGCTCTCAGCTTCCTCCGCACAGTGTGGCGCGTCAAGCTTGCATACAGTGCAGAGAGAATAATTGGGCCTCCATTCTGCGCACAGCTTGCTATAAGCATCGGACCTTGCACGCCACGGAACTCGTGTGTTCTGGAGCTTTATGCCAGTCGCGCTGGATAATATTCTGCACTAGCCTCTAGCAGTCTTCGGCCCCTAGGGTAACCTTAATACTACACCCATCTCCCTACTCACCCCCCTCGAGCGCTTGCCACTGGCAGCGCCAAGAACTCTCCCGAGGAGACAGAGCTTGTGCTCTCGGGTTTTGCGAGGCAAATTACGAAAGCAGCACGAAGCTTTGTTTTTGCGTGAATCCTTCGAGGCGCGATCCGGAGTCGTCGACGTACATACGGATTCTTTCCGCAAATAAGTGGCAAGGACTGAAAGGAAGCCTAGTCAGCCACAAATATGGGAAATCAAGAGAAAACTTGAGGAAACAACCGCGGAATTCAAAGAGAAGCAAGAGTATGGAGGGCGCAGCCCTTAGCGACTCCAGCCAGCTGTGTGACCCCTGGGCCCCTCACACTCACCGCAGCGCCGTTGGGAGCAGCGGAGCTTGGAGGGCTCCCCCCAAGAAGCCTCGTTTATGTTTTGCCTCCTCAGAAGCGAGTCAATAGGAACAGTTGTGTTCCGGTGCAATGCGGCAAGTGAGTGCCGTTGCTGCAGCCTAACCGCGAGTCTCACAGGTCTGGCCCCCTCCGTAGCGCCCTCCAAGGGTGCCCATACGCTCTGATACAGCGGTCACACCTATCCTGAGATGAGTGTTGCATGCTACTGTTTCATATCTGATGCACTTTCTTTCCTCGGCGACTCCTCACAGTCCGCGGCGTGCCGCTTGTAGGCCCGCTAGGCCCCACCACCCAACGCAGTCAGTGTGCAGCTAGGGCTCCAAGATCCTGCTCAATATAGTGCAGCCTTTCGGCTGGAAACAGCATTCCTACGGGTGTGCCCGTTTCCTGCCGCGAGGGGTGTCCTTTTCCTGATGGAAGAACCGACGGCGTCACACCTGTCCCCCCAGCAGAGCTCCCCAGGCCGGGGGGCTCTGAGGGGCCCTTCACCTAGTCCACGAGGAAGGCAGCGCCTCACTTTTAGGGTTGACGATGATGTGGCGGATGGAGAAGGCAGCTCCCACCTTGGCTCCGGTAGAGCTTCCCTCCATGCACCTAGGGCAGGGCCCCTGCCTCGAAGGAGCCGCTCAGGGATCATGACGTGGCTTTTCGGCTCGTTTACGCAGAACCAGGCTGAAGACGCTTCGCCTGTTGAGGGGGGGATTGTGGCTGCTCCTGGAGCAGCCACAATCCCCCCTTCAACTGGTCCTTCGCTGCGAGGGGCGGCATCGCTGTTCTCGATCAAACGCATAGGCGGTGGACGCCTACGGGGGCCCCCCGTGTTTGAGCGGAAGCGAAGGCGACACAAAACCGTTGCCTGGAAGTACAAGAAGAGTATTGGACTTTTTGCGTCGTTCGTCTTCATCTCCAATCAGATCCTTGCATCGGGTAAGGAGGAAGCCCTCTACGCTTCCATGGGTAGCCCTTCGAATTGGAGGGGCACTAGCAGGGTGGGTGCAGCTTCTGTAGTGAAGGGGCTGACTTTTATGCAGAACGAGGAAGGAATAGTACGCATGCACGTCGGCGAGGTGTCTATATGCGGATCCCAGCGGGGCGCCTGAAGCTGCACAGGCTTTGCTGCTTCTTGACTCTTTGCCGGATTGCAGTTCTTTGCAAATCTCTGTCTTTCTGCCTTTCTGAACGCTAGGCTCCTTAGTGTGTTTGTATGTGTATTAGGTTGTGTATGTCCATGCCTGTGGATGGCTTTGCTTTTTCGTCTGTTTGGATGCAGGGCTGCTGTCGATGCCATCTTTGGTTCGGGCTGCCGGCCCTACTTCGGCATCGCTTGTCATCTTTGTCTTTTGTTTGTTATCGTCGGCGTGTGCCTTGTTACTTCTTAAGAGCATGACCTTGATCGAGGGCAATGCGGCCTTCAGCGAGCGGTACGAGTATTCCGCCATCCTGCGCTACTTCTTGACGGCGCAGTTGCCTTCTTCTTGCATTTCCTCGGGGAGCTTCTCCGGGCAGCAGCCGCAGCAACAGCAGCAGGAGCAACAGAGTGGGGCGGGCATCGCGATAGAGGGTGGCAAAGCAACATCCCGCAGGGGGCCCCTGGAGCTCATAGACCAAGTCCTTTACAAGGCAACTGGCCTAAATGCTCAGGAATCACCTGAGGGGAGAGGGACGAAAGGGTGGCTCTCTTCTCGCTTCTCCTCCTTGAAGGACGCACTCTTCTCTTCGCGGCTCCCCTCATGGACTCCAAGTCCAGTTCGACTGATGCTGAGTCTCAACAGGTCTTCCCTTTCCCAAGTCATTGCCTTCATGCTGTACGCCAATTCCTTTCTTTCGGCTTCTTCAGCCGCGCTGCTGGTTTCGTACTGCATCGATGCCTTGCTGCTGCGCGTGCTGGGGTGGACCGTCTTTATTCCGATGCTGCCATGTGGGGGCGAGACGCTAGCGGCGAACCTGCAACAGCTCAGCTGCAACGTGGGGGATCTCTTCGCCTTCGCCATGTGGCCTCTCAGAGAGCTCATTGTCCTCATCTGGAAAGTACAGGGGGCGCTGTCTAGCTCGGGAGGAGACGGGCCCCTCTACTCTGGCGAGGCCCTTGAAGATTGGAGTCTCAGGCCTCAATTCTCCCCGTTTTTCTTTGTTACCTCTCCCCAACAGCTCGAAGAGATCTTCTCGGGCGTCTGTACAGCTGCATGTGAGGGGACCGCAGCTGCAACGGCAGCAGCTACTACCGCTGCTGCCGCTGCAGGCGCTGCGGAGGTCGGTGCAGCATTAACAGCAGCGCAAAATGCATGCATCCCGTGCCTGAACTACATTGGGGTCTCTTTAGGATATGTCTTGACTGCTGCAGCAGGTCTCCGTCTCGCGGCATCCGATTTGGAAGACACCATGAATCTGCAGTTTATTTCCTTTTTTGCCGTTGTTGCTGCGGTCCTTAATGTCTGCGCTGCGGCACTTTTCCGCCTATCCGGCTCTAAATGGACATGGGCCTTCAGCTCCAACGCAGGAGACGCAGCCTCGGCAGCAGCACTTGCAAACCTGCCGTTTGATTCTCCTGCCGTTTTAACGGCTCCAGAAATCTTGGAAGCAAAGGCTCGACTTGCGTCGGCACACATAAGAACGGACGAAACGACTCGGGGAGGACTGCTGCCAGCGCTGCATTGGATTTTTGGGGGCTTTGCTGCCCGCACGGCGATACCAGCAATGGTAGACGCCTTTGGATTTTCATCTTCTCTGCCCTCATGGGCAAATGAAGTCCGAGACGAAGTCCCCGTAAGCGCACAGACGAAGGGCGGGAGGCCTGCGAGCGCTGTACACCCTTCCTCCTATGCCCCTTCTTGCACATAGTGCTTGGACCCCTTGGGTTTGTCAGAACTGCTTTTCCTCCCCCAATCCTTCTCCAACTCCTGTCTTGCGACCTCTTCGCTACATGGTCTCATGGCCCCTCTTTCCCTCTTGCTTTTCGTGAACCTCACTACTAAGCACCCCGCTTCGCACATAGACGGCCTCCACCTCCTAATGCTGCTACCCAATGGCAGAAAATCCAGAGCTGCCATCTTAAAGCCCGGCTCTCTTGCTCACTTTGTACCTCTCTTTCTCATTTTGCATCTCTGTTTTTGTCTCATCTTGTCTCGCACATGTTTACCTTGTATCTCTCTTGCTCTCCTCTTTGTGTCTCTTTCCCCTCTCTTTGTCTTTCTTTCGTTTTCTCTCTCTATGTATCTATCTATCTCTCGGTACTGCAGGACTTCGTGGGGGCACTTGCTCTTCGCGTCCTTGTTGTTGCTGAAGACTACACGTGCAGCGGCGAGAAGGAATGTGAAAGGGAGTCGCATGCATGCCTGTTTGCTTGTTGGTCTGTGTGCGTATCAGATATCGGGAACCGTCTGGGTAAGCAGTCTTTTCTCCGCGTTCGCCTTTTTCCTCTTCGGCTCCTTGTGCGCTACGGCCTTTGTGGGGGCAGCCGAGTCCACCAACGCCCTGGCATCGCTGCTGCACACTTCGGAAGGTCATTTACCTCTCGCGGTTGCCGCTTTCATTTGCCTCTTTCATATCGCCGCGCTGCTTCCCAGCATCGTGCTTTCGCAGATCAGCTCGCGGTCAGTGCTCAGCGTCACATTCAGCAAGCCCTAGCATACATATTCGTATATATATCTATATATGTATGTATGTATCTGCTGTTATCTCTTTTTTTCTTCTGTCGTGGAGCTCTGAGGCTTTTGAGGAGGTCATAGAGGGGACGCGGCTTAGCAGGGAAAAAGGAGGGCACTGTCGGGCAGCCCATGCACGAGGGAGGCAGCGGAACTTTTTGGCTCATATAGTGAGCTAACAGTGCACGTATGGTATGTATATCTGTGTACGTATGTTCATGCATGCCTTTGTGAGAGTGCATTGCTGCTGTCTATGGACCGTGGCCTTTGCTTTGCAATAGAGAAGTGTGGGGGTGCCAGCGAAGTTTCGCTAAAGCGCATGCGTTCTAACATAACGCCTGGACCTAGGGTATGAAGAAGGTGCTGTTGCTGTTCTTTTGCGTCTCTTGCTCATCGTAGGTACGATCTGTTGAACATGGCTTTGTGCGTTGATAAGAAATCCGCGTTTCGCACCGCCTCCACTCTGCCTTGGCTGCTGTATTGGCTGCTGACTTATCAGCCTTTCTTCGCGCAGCCGTCCTCTGTGCTCGCCCTCGGCACGGGCCTGGTCCTTAATTTCTTGATACCAACTTTGACTTTCATTTACGCGTCCTTCTTCTCCGAACAGCTTAAGAAGGCGTACCAGGCAGACTTTACCTCTCCTGCAGTGCCGGAAGACTGCGGAGACGAGGTTGTAGAGGGGGGCCCCACCCACACAGATGGGGGCCTCCAGCTCAACTCCCAGAGCTCTATACTCCTTAGAGAAGCTTCCATAAAGCCTCTTGGCTCCGCAGTACATCATAGAGGTCCTGGATTTGCAGCCGTCGCGGGTGCTGTTGCTGGGGTTGGGGGCGCTCGAACCAGGGAGATGCAGAGGCAGCTGCATCACTGGCTGGAGGAGTTCGCACGCAGAGCTCCGGATAGTGACGTAGCTCAGCTTCTACACCGTGAGAATGAGCCACTGGATTCGACAGAAATCACAGGCACGGGAGGCACAGCAGGTGAGGCTGCGCTTACAAGGGCCACCAGCAACAGCTTCGCCAGAAGGCAGGGGCACCAACTTGATTCTGTGAGTTCGTTTACAGTCGGAGACTGCAGTCCTTTGCGCAGTGGCATGAGTGCTGTTGGAGGGATTCCCTCTGAGAATTCTCAGCTTCTGCGGGGGGGCTCATCTCCTTCCCTGTGTGGCCTGCCCCGCACCTCACCATCTGGGACTGCCACAGCAGCTGCAGGATGGTGTGTTGCTGCCGAGGGTGCAGCAGCCAGCGAGACGGCGCATGTGGAGGTAGTGACACCCGAAATCGTGGCGTCTCTCTGGAGCGGCAGAGAAAGCAGCGCGCAGAGTCTAGGCTTATCCGTGGACAATGCAAACAACACAGCCTCAGCGACAGGCGCATTCGAAGAAACAGGGACCCCACCAGCAACGTTGGCATCAGGCCTCTCCTCGGATACCTGTATGAATGAAGATGCGGAGTTTGAGCAGCCGAGAGAAGCCTCACCCGTCCTCGAAAGACCTGGAGCTAGCTTCCAGCGGAGCCGCAGGAGGGCCCCCGTGATAGGAAGGCCTCAGCGGCATCCTGACAGCATTCCAGAGGGAGGGGCCTCTCCCGTGCAAGCACTTAGCCCCCCGCCAGTCTCACCCACGAATTCTGTAGACGTCAAAAACTTGACGCGTGCCTCCGTCGATGCACTAGGCACCTCTGTATTTTTTAAACCAGATGTTTCGGGTGGTGTTGAGGAGCCAGATGGAGGGGCTTCTGCAGTAGAAAAGCCGCAGACTGTGCAGCACCTGGGAGCTGCACAGTCTGCCGCACTCAAGGGCGCAGGTTCACCAGCAGCCGCGGAGGCAACAGGGGATTTGCGGCAGGCTCGCGAGGACCGCGCGCCTGTCGAGAAGCTGCTGCCGCAGACAGAACAAGACACAGCGACGTCTTCAGCAGTGTTCTCACAGTCAGAAGAGTTGGATCCCTCCACTGGCACGACTAGCAGTGGCAGTTGCGGCAGCCGGGTAGACAACATTTCCCATGCACATGGGCGTACAACCGAACGGGTGCGCTCCGGCTCTCCTGCTGACGTTGCAGCCAAAGCGAAAAGCTCGCCAATTGCTGCGCCTGGCAGCAGAACATCGTTGGAGCCCAACCGTCTCGAGGGCGAATCGGAAACTTCCCTAGCAAGGTCAACGGCACCTGCTGTTTTCGTTCACTCGCCGAAGCAGCACCCTCGCACTGTACCAGTCGTGGTGGCGGATAATTTAACTAATGATGCTGTCGATGGAGCCGTTGCAACCACCACTCGAGGAGGCAGAAGTGTTGATGCCGCAGTTGAAGCGGCTGTGACTCTCGACCCTATGTCTACTTGCGCCCTAGGAAATACCAGAAGGCGTTCGCGTCCTAAGGCCGTTCGGTCATCAAGGCCACGATCCCCCGTTGCCTTTATCCTGTCTGAGGAGCAACCGGCGGGAAGAAAGTGCGAGAAGCACCCAGAAGACACGCCCACTGCGTCTGGTGAAGCCCTTGCAGCAGAGGGCGCACAAGGCACGGAGGAAATAGCAACAATGGCAGTAGCAGAAACTGCGAAAGAGGAAGTAGCAGACGACACACGACGCGTGGCATCCGTGACCAGGGAAGCAGAGACCGTACCACAGACAGCTGCAGAAGCAGCAGAAAGCTCAGCAGAAACAGTCACACAAACTGTTGCCTCATCTCCTGGTGCTGCTGCTGGGGAAGCAGCGGCACTAGTGCCTATTTTGAGGACCCGGAAGCGGGTGTACACTGTATGCCGCACTGTCGTGCCTCCGCTCCCCGACATAGCTGGACCGGAGGCAGGAGCCTTACCGGCTTCGAGGAATAGCTGCAGAAGCAGCAAAGCAGCAACAGAGGAGACGCTGACTCAAGACGTGAGTGCAGTGCCTTGCCCAAATCATCTATCATCATTGAGGATCAAAGAATTCCTCGCTTTATATTTCTTTTTATGGCAATATGTGGGAATCGCGCTTGCGGAGTTTATGGCTGCCGTTTTTCTGGCCCATGTTCGTACTTTAAGTGTTGTCTTGTTTTCCCCTGTGTTATCTTCAGACGAGAGAGGGGGCCTTTGGCCAGTTTACTGCTGCTGCAGATAGTGCAGCATCAGCTGCAGCTGAAACGGCGAGAGGATCAGAGCCAGCAACGAGGTCACTGCCTGGGACTCTTGGAGGCGCCGAAGAGGCAGCAACAGGTGCAGCAGCAGCAGCATCATCATCAGGGTCAGTGCCACGTTTAACGACTCAAAAGACGAGTCTTTGGTCAGCATGGAAGCTCACAGGGCTGGGCTACGTAGTACTAAGCACCGCGAAGCTGCGAGGCGGGACGGCAAAGCGCCGCAAGGAGGCAGGAGGTTTATCAGAAACCCGAGTGACACTGCTTCCCTACCTGAAGTCCCCTCGGGGAGAGCGACTTCTCGCGTGTCTGTTGCTGCTAGTGATTACCCTTTGCGCCTTTGTTGCTGTCGCAGCAGATCTGGTGGATGCCGCATATTTGACTGTCTCCCTGTTGCGGCAAGCATGGTCCCTGTCCTGCGCCTCAGCGAAGCACCTCTCTGAGTGGCTCTTTGAGGCAACCATTGAGCTGAACCAGTCAGCAGCTCGAGCCACCTCCAATATTCTCGTTTCTGTTCCTTAGTTGTGTGCTGGCGTCAGCAGGTCTCCCGGAGCTTATATTCTTGCGAGCAATCCGCCCACGTAGCTTCGGTTCACTTGCTTATCTACCGGCCTCTGCACCTTAGGGCCAGCTAGCCGACGACGCACTTGCTCTGACTCCGAAAGGCCTTTTAAAAAGCACACACATTTAGACTATGCTTAAGATACAGGGCCTGTTGAGTGCCAGCCAGAAGCGGCAACAGACCCCGTGGGACTACCGCGGACCAAGGGGGCTACAGTGACTTCGCGAGCAACCCTCCCCTCCAGTCGAGCTATTTACTCATCTAGCCAGCTAGCTACCAAGCCTCTCAGCGAAATGCAGAGCTGGTAGTTGCACAACAAGGCCCCCATGGTGGCTTCCTCATGCAGTGCAGTCTGAAAACGGATAAGCGCTCAAAAGGTTCAGTAACTCTGGCAACCCGCAGCTCGCTGTCGCTCATGAAATACAGTTGCTGCGGCCCGTGGCAAGCCAAAGCAGCGGCCTCGGCGGGGCGTAGCACTACCCGATGAGATCTCTGCACTGCGCATACACTCAAGGTGCTCACTGAAACACCGCATGTGCCGCTGTTCCTGCATATTGTGTTGCAAGCAGTGACACCGGCTGCTAGCGTCATTCTTGGTACGGCACGCTGCAGCATCTCAACCCGCAGACTGAACATCCCCCTTCCAGCTTTCTTCTTGTGTAGAGCTCAGCCACTGGGCATCCGTAATATTCGAGGCCCCTGTGTTAGGGCCATGAGCCTCATAGGCAAACCATTGCCTGGAGCGCATCCTAACGAGCCTTAGATCATCATGTGCTACTAGGGTCTCTACGTCCTCTGGGAGCAGCACAAACTCTTCTTTCCTATTATTAATAGAGATACTAATGGCTCGACCTCTAGGCAGCATCTGCACGCGCCGTACCACGCCCCTGAGGTGCTGCTCGTTCCCCGAGGGGAGGCCTAACAAGGCCTTTACTCGTACACAGATAGGAGTGTTGGGTGTGAGCTGAGAGATGCTGGCTTGGACTCTGGGGTCTTGCTGAGCGGGATTCGCGGCTGTGGAAAGGCAGCTGCCGTCGCCTTCCTTAAGATTAAGCCCTATGGCCGTGATATCCGCGGTGATCTGCTGGAGACACTTCTCTCTGGCTTGTTCCTCTAGCCAATTCTTAAAGGCTTGCTCGTACTCCCTGCTTGTAACCAGCTCCTTGTAGCGCCTTATGATGTTGGGAATCTCGGCCTTGGGTGGCGCCTCATGCCGATTCTTCGCATAGTGCCATGGATCTACACCAAAGAGATAGGACAACACTTCGAGCTGGTACGTCCGGGCGGAAGGTAAAGCGAAGGCCACATGATTTAGGTCTGGGCAGTCCTTCATCGCTGCCAAACAGGCTTTCCTGTCCGTCCGCAGACGCTGCTTCAGCTGACCATACAGCTCCTGGCGACGGTGATTGCACTTGCATTTGCAGATCTTCTCGATCCCCAAAGGCGCAGGGCAGCAAGCAGGCTTTGAGCCTCTCTGTGACTTGAACCCGAAGAGGCCCCCACCTCCTCCAACGGCAGCATCATTCGGAGGGCCAGACGATCCCCCCAAAAGTGGCAGGCGACGCTTCAAGGCCTCTCGCTCGGTAAATCGAAGAAGGCAGAGACGGCCCTCCTGCAGCAACTGCACTACACGCCCCACTGGGAAGTGCAACACGTGATGCGGGGGACTAACCAGCTTTAAAGGCAGATACTCCCCGTAAGGCACTGTAAAATAACGCTCTCCTGCCTCCACGATCACAAACTTCGAGAGGGGCCCGCGCGCCGAAGGAGGTGCCTCCTCACCACTGCCCCCTGAAGGCTGAGGAGGCAAAGGCGGCAACCCCATCTCCGCCAACTTGGCATCCAGCACGTCTAGATGGATATACACACGCGTGCCAGGCACGAGGTAATTCAACTGACGCAGTGTCTTCAGATCCGGGTTGTATGCCAGTAGCACCTCTGCATCCCCTGGATCCCTTCCCAAGCCGTCCGCGGGGGCCTCCAGCGCACGCGCCGCCTCGGATTGCTGCTGTTGCTGCTTCTGCTGCTGCAGCTGCTGTTGATGCTGCACCAGCAACTGCTGCCTGCGATCTCCTGTGTCCCTCATGGCTTCAGCTTCCAGAGCCTCTGCTTCTAGGGCAGAATGCGTAACCCCCAAGGGCCCTCCGATTCCGATGTTGTCAAGCTCCGTAAGCACCGAATCTACAAACTGCGGGCCCCTCAAGAGCTCCACTTCCTGCACAACCTCGTCCGCCTCTCCAGGGGCCAAATGCGTGAAAGGCAGTTCTCCCAAGTGGGCAACAAGGGGCCCCAGGATGGTCCTGTATGCCTCGAGCACGGAGGTGCTTGGAGGGGTTGTCGGGAGCAGCAGCGAGGGCCTCAACCGCGCCACATGAAGCTGGAAAGGCACTCGGTTCCCCCTGCGACGCCACTGCGGCCTGAGACGCCCCAGTGCCATCAGCAGCTCCAAGCAAAGGTCACTCTGCTGCAACGCTGTAAGGGGCAGCGGAAGAGGCATCAGTGACTGTAGGAAGTCCTCCTTACACATTTCTGCGGCAAGCAAGAACGCAGGACGCAGCACACGAAATTCGCCCCCTGTTCAAAGACCCCTACCTTACGGAATAAAGAAGCCAACAAGTCCCTTCTGTCTTGTGCCTGCACGCAACTTCGCTCACCGTGGGCTGAAGTCGTTGCATCGCCTCCCGCAGCAGCCGTTCGCTGCGCTTTCAGCGCCTTCTTCGCTGTCAGCACAGGAGAGGGCGTTGCCCCTCCCCTTTTCCTGCGGCGCTCCGATTTGAGGAGCTCTTCGTCCGCTGAGGGTACGGGTGCAGCAGCGGCAGCGGCAGCGATTTCCTCTGTCGCTTCAAGGGTGGTTCTCTCTACTTGAGGGCCCTGATCGTTGGATCCTTCGTCTGTAGGCTTGTTGGACACCGTCTCACCTGCTTCTGGCATCGTCGCATCTCTCTCCTGACGTTTGAGGAGTCCTGTGCGCCGGATGTTTTGGAATCCTGCATGGGGGGGGCCCTGCTGTTGCCCAGTGAGCCAGGGAATCCACGAGGCGATCTGCTTCCAGGGGGGGGCAATCGGTTCTTCGCACGACAACAGGAAGGCCCTCACCGCCACCAGCGCGTGCTGCTGCATTGTCACGGCAGAGTGAAGACAGTCGGGAGGCCCCCGTGCAAATTCGCGTAGTCCAACAGACCCCTGGCGAAGAAGCCCCCTCGCCGCCTGCTGCGAGACGCCTGCCGGCCCGGGGCCCCACAGGAGCGGACTGGTCCCCTGCAGGGGAGGAGGAGGCCCTTGAGGGGCCCCCATCGCTCCAGCCATGAGGCCCTGCATGGTCGGGAAGCCCAACCAAGGGCCGCCTGTTGACACGCCATATCCCAGCGGTGCTGCGTTCTTGAAAGGCCACGGAGCCGCATGCGTCTGCCCCTCCGCCGCAAACAGGGGGCCCCCCGCACAGCCTTGCAAAGCCGCCGGAACAGCCCACACGCCTGCATCTTGGAGCTGCGGAGTCTCCTGCTGCTGCTGCTGATTGTGCCGCTGCTGCAACATGCGTTGCTGCTGCGCAGCGGCTGCGAAGCGTGGAGAGGGCCTCACCGGGGCAGCCAAGTCCCTCTTTGCCGCCGCTCCAGAGGGCAGGCGCTGGGAAAGCTTCTCAGACGGCATCGTGGGGGCCCCCTCTGCGCTAGCCAGCTGATCCGAGGCCCCCACGCGAAACACCCGACTGTCCGGACTGGAAGGCAGCATCATGTGCGCTGCCCCTCCTGGGTGCTGCAGGGGACCTCCCTCCAGGGGCAGGTAGGGCAGTGACTGCTGCTGAGGGCCTTCAGCATACACGCCTCCGGGATTGGATCCAGCCTCCGGTGAGCCTCTGTATTCCTCTGCCAATGGCTGCCCCTTCGCGAAACAGAAAGGGGAGACTTGCAAGGGCTTCTTGTAAAAGCGGCCCCCCTGGACACACTTGAGTTGGCTCTTTTCTTCTTGCGCATCAAACTGCACGGAAGCCGCAGGAGGCGCTCCCGGAGGCCCCCCTCCAAGAGATCTGTCTCCTGTGAGGAACTGCTGGGGTTGCTGAGCCTGGGCTTGCTGTTGCGGGGGAGGGCCTTCCAGCATGCCCAAGGCAGAGGATGCTGGGGAAGCCGACGCAGGCGGACTCGACGCCGAAGGGCCCCCACCCCAAGGAGGCGCAGTTACAGAGTGACCCCACTGAGACACGGTTTCCCCTTCGGCCGCAGGAGGGGGGCCCATTGAGGGAAGGCCCTCTCCACTCGCCTGCAGAGCCCGCTGCATCAGGGGGCCTCCTCCTCCAAACCTTGTGGGGTCGTCGGCTGGCAAAGCAGAACCCTGAACAAGGGGCCCCCTCTGCTGCTGCAGCAGGGCGTGCGGGAGCCGCTGACCCCAAAGAGAAGTCGCACCGCTGCTTGCAGGATCGTGCCACTGAAGGGGCCCCCCGCATCCCTGCTCCATAAACATGACGGGGGCTATCCCCGCCCCCACTGGGGCCCCCCGTGCATCCTGCGCTGAAAATGCAGGGGGGGCACCAAGGACCCCGGGTTGCTGCCGTCGGGAGTCCTCTCCAGGGGGGCCTACGATTTGCGAGTACCCCTGATGGACTGGGGCCCCCTCGGGACCTTCGGAAGCCTCGGTAAGCGAGAAATCGCGCTGAGACATCTTCGAGGAAGCACAGTGCAGCGGGCTCCTCTGCACGAGGCTATGGGGACTGCAGGGGCCTCACAGGCTTTCGACCACGACAGGGGTGGGGAAGGCCCGTTGCAGCTGCCCCGTGGGCCCCTGTGTGTGATGAGGGTCTTTCGCCCTCTGCAAAAGCCCCCCACGACGGGCTCACCCTCTGCAAGGCCTGTGTTGCGGGGACTGGAAGTCAGACGGTTTGCAGTTGGGGACTCAGTGCTTCGCACTGGGGCCCCTCCACTGGGGCCCTCCGCAAATGCCCGTTGAAGGGAGGCGGTGGCCTGGTTAGGGCAGTGCCGCCGAGCAATTAAAGAGAACGTGGTGGCAGTACCTGGGGAGAATCCTTCCTCGGAAGGGCCGCAAAGGACGATAAATGTTCCCCCCCTGCAGGAAATACGGGGCATCAACGCTCTGCCGCTCGCAAAGACGGGATCAAATCCGCTGCTCCCTCTCTTCAGGCATGCGCGAGTCAGTCTGCCACTGCCATTCAAGTTATCTAAGAGCAGAGAAGCTCCCTAAAGCCGCTCAACTCTGCGTAGAGACCCTCTTTGGGTAGCAAGGCACTTGCGGCCCGCCGCCGCCACTTGGCCGGCCTCGCACTGGGGGCCCCTGGGGCTCCCATAACTCATTTTTCAATATCCACAAGATGAAAAACACAGTTTTCCGCACACATCTTGGAAAGAGAGACGGACAAGAATAGACGTGCGAGTGGCGAGTAGATCGGACTCTCTCATCCCGCAGGACGTTCGGAATGGAGAACACAGACTAGCGTTGGGGTGAGGGGTGGAAGGAAAATAGCAAGGGGCGGGAAGCTACTTTTTGCCAGCACATTGCACACTGTTCGGGCATAGTTCGTGGCAGGGAGAGTGATTAAAGTCCTCAGTCCCCCCGCAGGCTTATGGGCGCATCCCCTTCTGTTACGAACACATCGAGACGAAAGGGCCAGCAGTACTCAATCCACCCGGACCAAAGTCCTTCTGGAGATACATCCATCTCCATGCAATTCTGCTCACCATGGGCTATATGCACCATTAGGGGTCTCGCCGTAGCGTCCTTTCTTGTCTTGAAGGGCCAATGAAGTCAAGGAGTCGAATAAGCTGTTATTTGCCTTATTTACCGTCAGATGGAATGGGACGCATAATACCCTATCAAATTTCAGTAGCACTTTTGGTTGTTCAGACTCTCTGAACTGCACTTGTTCATCTACTAACGATCAGAGATCACGTTAGCAAAAGGTTTGCGGGTGTGGAGCCCTGTCCAACGATCCACTCACACATTCTGGCAAAATGGATAAGAGTATTGCCTACTGTGTTCTATGATGCTGCACCGTGAAGACGGTAGCCTTTCGTAGTTCATGCTGTGTAATCAGGCAACTAGTGGGGTGATAACAGGGTTAGCGAGCTATGGTATGCGCGAGATTTCACCAGAATTGCCAATATTTGAACCATGATTTGGGAGTTTGAAGAGGCACAGATTTTATGTTACAGGCTCAGGCTGGCCAACCCAACAGAGAACATTCCATCAATACTGTGCGCGTTTTGCTGAACAAATCGTTGTTCGACTGCTTGAGCTGCCGACAGAAAGCAGCTACTATAGCCACCCTGTTTTCATCAGAAACCTGCAACCCCTGAAGGCTTGGGGTAAGGGGGATCAACCTGAGCGTAATTAGCAAAGAGTTCGATATCCGCTCTTTCTTAATGAATTTCCTGTAACGATGACCCACGCTGAATGCTTGATAAAATTGGACGGTTCAGCGCAACTCCAGTCACCTTGCCCAGAGCCACAAGCTGCGGGGGCTGCTTCACCAGCTAAATCCTGGCAACCCCTAAGCTTTGGCGATTGCGCTTCTGGAACAAGGTTTGTCCCGTCTTACAGTGGCTTACCTGTTATTTTGCTTTTGCTTCGGGCACGAGGATTTGGGGGGGAAATTCATTTGCTATCTTCGTACTGGAGGTGCATAAGATGCCTTTGTAACGCCTAGAATATCAGAATTTACTTATATTAGCGTCTCGTGCCCGAATGCATGAGGCTCGGCAGATATGTGAAGTCCGATGATCACGTGGTAATCAGGCATTCGAGCTCTTGTTTCCAGCATCAAATTAAACCATGGATCAGAGGTGAAGTGTTTATGATGCTTTTCGTCTCATGCCTGATTATGGAAGACATACGATAGTTGTGGCTCAACCTATGAAGAGTGAAGCCGCTAATTACACACATCATTCCAGTGGCGTGTTCACTGCGACGTTCCCTGTTCTATCTATGCTAGGTTGATACCATCACTTGCTACAGGGCCCGAATCTGCTGGATATATATTATGCAGTGGTGAGGCGGCGCAAGAAAAAACAAGAGCATGGCTAATTGCATAGCTCTCCGGTGAGGCTCTAATCTTTTGAAACCATTTTACCACATCAGAGTTAAGCTTGACTGGAAAAAAAAGGGAATATCCATCAATACTAAGTTAAAACTGTTTGACAAAGTAAGGGGGAATATTTTTTCCCGAGTAATCTTAGCCAGGCGAAAGTCTTTTGATCTTCTAGTGCATAAAGCGATGCACTTGTACTAACACTCTTTGGGGGGTCAGCTCCCTGTTAGCTAAAAGCATACACTAGAGGGATTTCATCTGCCAAAAAGCTGCCGAGAGCAAACTTGAAGTTGGTTTGCTACATTTTGTATGGATACATGCTGGAAAGTGGTTTCAGGGACATTTTCAACGTCTATGTAGAACACTCATCCTTTAAAATCTCAGTGGTGTATTTCTGTTTAAAGGGTGGCACAGATGTCCAGGGTAGCTACCGCTTGTTCTCCTCGCGATCTCGTATGCAGTATTTAAGGGCCTCGGAAAGCTTCATTAGCATCTATCTCTGCGAAGGTTGCAGTGTGAACTGGCCCGGTACTATTCTTCGAAGCAAAGATATTGACTAGGGCCATCTGAGGCTAAGAAAACACGATTCACATCTTCAGGACCCTCCCTCAATTGTGACATAGCATTCTCTAGAAGCTGCATGCTGACTCAATTTGCTCACTGGCCGAGATCTTCCTCCTGCAACGTTGCGTCCTTGAGCAGCAAATAGACTTCATAACCCACCAAATATATAGACACTGCGGATAACAAAACCCATATACGTTAAAAGACAGATGCTCAGAGCGTGGTGGCTTTCTGGAAAGAACTGGTGGGCAGATGGCTCATGGCGAGGCATGTGGTTGTTGGTGGTTTCAAACAACTTTTATGTCCCGCCACGCCATTTTCGTTTCCATCTACTGTCTTTTGGATTTCTTTCTCAAGTGGAGCGCAGCCCGCTTTTTGCGCCTCTAAAGTTTCCCCACTAATTGGTTAGCCCTTTCGCGATTACTGTGGCAATATTACTCTTGGCTAGAACTTTCACTAAAGATCTGTTTCTCGAGCCTTCTGAACTGCTCGGCAACATAAAGTGCTGTTGAATAATCCGCAGGATCCAATTGGGCTGCGAGAAATTTGTCTGTGTGACAATGTAGCGCTCTAACAGGGCAATCCCTTGGGGGAGACACTCAGCGCTAAGTCCAAAGAACACCGTAAGCAGTTCTTGAGTGCCTCTCGAAGAGCTCCGTCCCCCCGTCTGCCTGGAGTTTCTCCATTGAATTTCTGCATGCGAGGAAAGAGAAGACTCAAGTGGGCGTTGGGACACTGTGTGAGCTATCTAAGCATCCGCAGCCTGTTGCACATCGCAGCTAGCGGGCAGGCAAACAGTAAGCCATCTTGACAATTGGTTTGGCCGTCCTTATATTCTGATCGTTGCAGAGTAGGTCTAGCTCAACATTACTCTTCACTTCAACTTTTTGTAGAGCCCAAGTGTGCGCTGGCCGGGTACAGGCACGCTGAGAGTCTACGAGCTAGGCCAGGAGACTACAACATGGGGAAGCTATGGGTTTTGATGCAAGGCAGACCAACGCCCTCGGCTCGAAGGAGGCGTTTTCCGACAAGACGTCTAGGGAAGGAAGAGAAACGCCTTCAGAAGGGGTGCTCCAACTACAACTTTGGAAGAAGAACCCATAGATATTCTCGCTTTTTCTAGCGAGTGCATTAAGGCATCCCATAATTTCTCGATAGAGAGAATATGTTGTGGGACATCGCCAGAGGCGGGGGCTCCCCGTGTTGCTACGGGGGGCCCCCCTGTGTCTCCTGTGACATGCAAGCCCAGTGCTGGCCCTGTGTTCTTCTGTGTCTGCTTCGTCTGACCACCATTGACCTTCACTATTGTTTTTGGTTTTCCCCTACCAGTCCGAGATCGCATGAGTGCATCTCGCGTGCCGTATGTTTTATCGTCCCTTTCACCTGGGCCCCGTTCAATCGATTCCCTGATGAGCGAAGGCTGCGACTTAGAAGTAACGGCTCCTCCTCTTCCTCCCCAAGTCCCTTTATAGCATAAGTGGAACGCGCAGTGCATTGGGGTCCACTGTTCCTTGAAGCCTTGACATTCCGGGGCTCTTCCTCCGTTGCCTTCCATGGCAGAGGGGCCCCTAAGGGGGCCCCCGGGTCCCTGGTATCTATGCTAAGGGGGATCCCGGCTAGCTCTACCTCCACCTATTGCCATTCATTCAGTGACTCCTCTTAATACGTGTGAGTGGGAGATGGCGCTGCGGTGTCTCACTGCGCTTCCTGTTGGGGGCCTTGGCGCGCTCTCTTCTGCCCCTCCCCAGTACCTCGGTGGCAGAATTCTGCCCTCCTACGCGGCAGCATCAGAGCCTCTGGGCCCCTTGACATCTGTACCGGTCTCTTTTGGCGTGGGTGAGGTCCCCAAGGGCCTCATCAAGGGCTTCTGGGATTCCCAAAGGCCCTCCAGGTGCCTTAGGGACTCATGGATTTGTGGCGCTCGAGCCTTCTCGACTCGGCGTAAAACAGTCAAGGCGATTGGAGCGTGGCATTTGCAGCAGGAGGCACGGAGACGAGCGAGGCGGCTTGAGGAGTTGACTCATGGGGGCCTGCTACCTTCGACAAATGCCACATTAGAGGCAGCGACAGCACCAGTTTCCTTTCAACCCAAGTACAGTCCAAGTCCTCTATTCCTGTCACCTCCTCCGTCCCCCCCGGCTCTATTCACGCAAGTCAGCGTGGCTCCTGCTCCTTTCACCCGTAAGAATCCACCCCCGGAGCTGCAGCATCTGCCGCCTCGGCGTCCAATGGGCCGCGTCTCTGCTCTGAAATCAACGGAACTGGCAGTTGCCGTCGTGGAAGCGGCACGCAGTCACAGGGGGAACGCGACGCTCTGGCAAGAGCTGCATGCAGCCTGCCTGCGGCGGGGCCCTCACTTTTCCGCAACGGAGGCGGCGCTGGTGCTTCACGGCTATGCCCTTGCGGGACTCAATGTGCTGCCTGTACTCTGTGCTTGCTCTCACACTCTGCTCACTAAGTGGGGAGACGTGCGGCTAGTCGATGCAGCAAGGGCCCTTCATGCCCTTCTCAAAGTCTTTAAGTTGCAAGACACCCGCATGACCTTGAAGTTTATTGACAGCTTCGGCCCCGTGCTCAGACACCGTAGCAGCCGCTCGCGCACTAAGGACCTCGAAGCCTTGCCTAGAGAAGAAGCCTTGCAGCACCTCCACACGCTTGCACTGCTGCTGAAGGCCTTTGCTGCAGTACAGCTGCCCTATCCTCCTCTGCTGCTGACTGCAGCCACGGTCCTGAGAGCGGAGCTGCTGCTGGTCGCAGTGCCTTGTGCCTCAAGGGCCAAATACAGCAGCAGCTCTAAATCCTCAAGGGAAAAAGACTCTCGCCGCATCTTCGAGCTTCCCCCGATAGCAGACCCCAAAAGCCTGGGAGGGCCCCTGCTGCCGCCTCCCGCCGTAGTCGTAAGCATTTTGGAAGGCCTGACGGCGTTGGGCTTCCGCAGTGAGCCCCTATTTGGCGCATTTGGTGCCTTTCTCGCTGCTACACTCCCCGGAGCTGTCGATGTTTCAGCCCCTGGGGGCAGCCCTCCACAGCTGGTGATACCGAGGGGGCCCCAAAGGACCCCCGCTGCAGGGTACTGGGGAAGCCCCCCGTATCCCTATGCGCTGCATGCGGCGATGGCGACGGCGACGGCGTGTAGCAGTCTCAAAACGACACGCGAGAGCGGCTGGACCCCACAGCGGGCTGCCAACTGCGGAGGGCCTCGTAGGGAAAAAGTGACGGGCAATTCCGCCCCAAACCTCCCCACGTGGAGACACCCACAGGCAGCAACTGACCAAGTCGCAGCAACAGCGGCAAGCAGCGACTGGAGCTTCCGGCTCCTGAGCCGTGCAATGAAGGCCTTGGGATCGGTAGGTAGCAGCTGCGCTCCCTTGATCGGGGGCTGGGTGGGAGCTGTGCGTCACAGAACCCACCGGAGCTCTCCTGAAGACCTTGTCTTGGCGCTGGAGGCTTCACGTTCCTCCTCCTTCTTCTGTCGCCCCCTGCTGCTGCTTCTGCTAGGAGCACTCGCTCACCGAGCAGCTGACCGCTCGCTGCCCGTAGAGCTCCACACCCTCTTTTCAGCAGCCATCTCTGCTGCGCAGCTCCCAGTGTCCCTCCCGGCCTTCTGGGAAGCGCTGAACGCCAGTCTGTCTCATTTGCAAAGAGAGCATAGGCCTCGCAGCGGTCCACCGCTGCCCGAAGGCTGCTCTGGCGAGCCGCAGAGAATGCGCACCGGGGCCTCTCAGACAATGTCTCTGCCAGGGAGGCCGCATCTCACCGCCAGCAGCCTTCGCAGCTTCTCTCTGCCGCGACATGAAGAGCGGGGATGCGGATCCACGGAAACCGCAAAAGAGACCACTCCGGGTTCATGGGGCCCTCAAGAAGAAGCACACAATACCCTCACTGAGGACTCCAGTGGCGCTTCCCTAGGGCAAACAGAAAGGGCCCATCAGTGCGGGAAAGGAGAACCGCTTCTTAAAACGGGGGGAACGAAAACGGGTGCTGCTGAGGAGACAGAGAAGTCTCTCTCGGTGCGAGATTCCGTGTCTCTGCTTGAGGCTGTGGCCCTTGCATTTCCTGCGCTTCCCCTTAGTCTGTTGGTCATAGCGCTGCCGGGGCTGCGACGCCTGGGGCAGGAAGGCCTGCCTCTTTCCTTCTGCTTAAGGGCTTTGGGGATGCTGGAACTTGTGAAGCTCAAAGCGAGTGCAGGGGCATGGGGAGCTTCCCTTTCTGGATCGGCAACAGTGACCCTTCGCAGAAGCAGTGTAGAGAATAGCAGCAGCAGCAATAATTCTGCCTTAGTTGAGGCCATCGCGGAGGTGCAAGGGGTCTTGTTGAGAGATGCCCGACACCGAGTGCGCGTGAGGCTGCAGCACCAGCTGGCGGGAGGAGCCTTGAAATCAGGAGGCGTGACAGAAGAAGGGGGACCTTCTTCAGAGGACTCGTGGCTGTGTATGGTGAGGGACTCTCCAGCAATGGATTTGCATCTCCGTGAGCTGTGCCTCTATGGCGTGCTGAGCCCCTTTGTTTCCCACGTCGCGAGCAACACAGCGGGCTGGAGGGTTCCTCAGGAAGATTCTTTAGCCCACAATGGTGGAGAGAGAAGGGCGGGGTCCCTCGCTGGTGACCTGGGGCCCCTACAGATTCTGCGTCAGGTTAGGGGACTAGTACTGGAAAGGAGCTGTCGATGGCCCCTGGTTTTCGTCAGTGTAGAGGATGCGGTCTCTCTGTTGCACCTCGAGCTGTTGCCCTATTGTCAGGATGTAGGGCAGGCAATTGCTGCAACGAGGCTCTTGCACGTAAAACGGGGTGCAGCTTTTCAACCGCAAAAGGAATCTCGAGGGCACCTTCACACGCCTCCCCCAAAAAACCGTGGTATGCCGTGTCAGCGGGGATACCAAGCAACAGTTGAGCTTGACAGCCTCAGGACTTCCCTTTCTGGCCCGAAGGGTGGGGATTATCCAAGGGCTGACCTGCAAAAGCCGTGTGGGACTCCCCTGGAACCGTGGGGAGTGGACAAGAGCTCCATGGAGGCCATCCTTAACTGCTTTAGTAGTCGTCTTGTTACCTCCGCAACACCTACGTTGCTGCATGCTGCGACCCTCACCTTTAAAGCCCTTGCTCACCCCCGCTTGCAGGGCCTCTTGAGGCAGAGTCGTACCGGCGCCCGGGATCGGGATGACGCGGCTCGAACGGAAGCAGAGAGCAAAAACCTTCCTCCACAAGACACCACAAGGCACTTTGGAGGAACATCCCTGGAGGAGTCTCAGAGGAGGGGCGGTCCCCCTTGCGAGGCTGTCAAGGGCGAAGGCGCAGAGGGAATGATTGTGTCTGAAGAAAAGGAGAAAGTAGCAATGCAACTCCTTTGTGAAGTGTGTCAGCTGAGTGTAGAGGCCCTGCAGCAGAGACTCCAGCTATTACAAGCGAACGAACTTAGCCTTGTTGCTGCAGACGCGCAAGCGCTGCTCTGCGCCCTAAGAGCACCACACACGGGGTCTGTCAAGTCCCGTCCACAAGGATCACCCTCGCGAATGCCCACTTTGATGCCTGCTCGAGATCAACATGGAGTTGCAGCTAGACTCTATGAGTGTGTGGACGAGTGTCTCGAGAGCACGACGGGCCGCACTGATGAGAAGGCTGACCACAGCGACAACTATCACCTTGGGACAGCTTCTCCGATCTCAAAAGAAGCGACCTCTGGAATATCGCAGCTAGAAGAAAGCCTAGAAAGGCTCCTGGAGGCTTTGGCTGCGCGTTGGCGCGCTGTTCCCGTAACAGTCTCTTCTGCAGGACCAGCTAGCAGCCTCAACGTTTGCCTGCAGCTGGGCCTAGGTGGTGCTTATGTCTCCGCAGCTACTAAGGCCCCTCAAGGGGATAACTCAAGTATCTTTTTGCGGCCCTCTGCGGCAGACGGACCAGGACACAAAGATAGACTTTCCGAGGAATTCGAGCAGAGAGTTCGCAACAGCGCCCTTCTTGAGACCCTTTGTCCTGGTATTTCCACGCCGGAGGCTCTGAGGTGGCTGAATAGGAAGCAGGCAAACTGCACTCAGGGAGCGGAGCTAATTTCTTCTTCGATTTACCAGGAGACCACTGCTTTGATGGATGCAAAGGTCAGTCCTCAACAGTGGGGCAATCAAGCACTGTGTAGTATGCGCGGTGGCTACGGCGATTCTCTACCCCGCGGACAAAAGGGCGACAGCCTCGACGCGCATGCTCAAGGGGGTTCACAGGCTGGAGCCCTTGACATAGACAACTGTCTCAAAGTGTTGGCTGCTCTTAAATTGAGATATACACCCACAGAATGGAGTAAGGGATGCCCGCGACACCGCACAGCTTGTTTGTTGACCAGTAAGACACACTACAACTTGGCGCTGTCGTGGTTATCACAAATTCTGCGATACCGCGTCGCGGGATAAAGCATACATTTTAAAGGAAAAGTCTGATGGAACAGCTCGGGAGATCATGCAAGGGACGCAGGCAACGTGGAGGAGAACTGCGACTACACCCGTTAGAGAGGGTAGCTGTAGGTGACGAAAGTTTCAGGAAGATCATCTGTATGTATCACTGGATGTATGGCGTTACAGGAGTCAATTTTTCCTCCAATTTTCATGGCTTTTGTTCTTCCCAGCACCTCAATTCCCTATAATTATTTGTGAATGATTCGTGCTGTGTCTTTTTTTGTTGTGCGCCTAGTCCATGCATGACACTCGCGTTGCTGGCAACACTGAGTTACAGTCACAGGTCCAACTCGTGTTAACCCCAAGGGCAATAAAGCAGACGGAAAATTGAGTCTCGGCTGTCTACTATGCTAACAAAGTGCTGGCTCAACATTCTATCCGCATGGAAACAAACTGACGCAGCCTACCTGGCTGCTTTTGGCACTTAGGGTAAAATCGCCCGCCATCGGGCACTGAAGGCGCTGAATGCATCTGCTTCGAGTAGCAAGAAACCTTAGATTATTAGGTGCATAGCACAAGCAGTATTTTACCCCTCATGAAGATAAGCGGTAAAAAGGGCATTTTCCGAGCTTCCTGGAATGTTAACAGCCCGTGGGTTAGTTCAATGGCTGTGTCGTCCCAATACTTTCAACCCACACGAATATTTTCAGGACTCCCGCTTTACATATTCCCAGGGTTGGGAATGACTGCTTTAAAATTCTTGACCCGCTTAACATGCGTTAGCATATTGCGCTCCCTGTCAAGGATTCGAGGATGGCATATCAAGGTTCGCGAACGAGCCCTAGCCAAGACTTATCCATTTAGTCTGAAGGCCTGGTTCTGGAGGTGCTGCGGCAGAGAAAGAGGCAGTACATTCAGAAATCTCCGTAAGTTTGTGAAGTAAAATAATGCACAGTTATGTAGTCCGTTACTTGGCTGAGTTGGACAGCTGTGCCATATACATACTGAGTATAAACGGCATCTTATTCATTAAGTAGCATACAATGTCCTGCTCAGGAGATAAAGTCAGATGACAGCTATTTTTGGCAAACTTAGTCCCAGCTAACTCTTTTCTGCTAGAGGCCGACTTCGACCGAGTTGGTGTGAGGATAGCAAAAGCTTTTATATCCAGTATGTGATACAAGAAGCATCACTCGTTTCCTGGTTCCAAGAGCTAGTCACCAGTACTCTGCAACCTTTGTTCGCTTCTCTGGCTTCCTGTGCCGGCTGCAAGGAATGTGTAAAGCCGTTCCAGGTCTTCTCAGGTTTGATACGCCTAGCCATTTGGTAAAGTACCCACAGTTGCTATTTCATCTGACAAACAAACCGAACTTGAAACTCACGAATGCTGATACTTTTTCTGTAGCGGCAAGTTGCGATGAGCTCACGAACCGTAAAGCGAAGGCCTTATCGCGGCAACGTTTTTCCATTAGTCTTTCAGTGCAACTCAGCCTATACAGCATTGTATTATGAAGTGCAAGGATTGAACTGAAGAGCGGATAGAGGAGAGCAATTTAAATTCCGTCATTTCTGCCCCTTTGGACTGTGCTACACTGTTGGGACTATTTAATAATTGCTCGAGCGGAAGGGAATAACCTGTCATATTTTATGGCTACGTAGCTGTTATCACGCATCCCATAAAGCTTTACTGGTGGATTATGTACTTTTACTATGTGTGGCTGAAGGTTAGATGCCTTTGTTCTAAAACGGTGTGGGTGAAGGCGGGGACACGACAACTGCCTTGCTGCTATTCTAGCTTCCTCGTACCAAGGACCGAGTTACAGCAATAGCAGTGCAGAAACACAAAATCGTCTGTTAAAACTGAGAACGAGTGTTTGCAGCAATGGTGCTTTACGGGCGATATGCAGACTACGCTTGTCTGGGCTGCGACTCTGCATGCAGGTCCATCAGACGGCTAGGCTGGTATTTGCTGAATAACACTAGACACAGTATGGACGTACTTTTAGCTTAGCAATAAGCTTTGCTCACAGTACTTTGTACGACTAGGTGTATATGTCTCGAAGAGGTTGTTTTTTTCATGCCATGTAAACATTCAGTATGTTTTCCCCCATTTCACGTGAGGGCGAGCACTGTCATGCGCAAGCTTTTCCCCGTGCAAAACATGAAAGCAGTTAGTGCAACATCAAAATCAGGAATTTAAGGGTCCGGATCACCATCCTGGTATAATTTTGGACTATCTCCTCCCTGTAAGGCACGATGAAGGGCAGGTGGCGCAAAGACAAACGGTCATGTACTATAATTCAAAAGGAAGGAGGCAACGCCAGGCCAGAAGAACAAGCCAATAAGGAACTTAGCACGATACAGACGTCGCCCAACGCAAGTCTTGCAGGCTTCACATTTTCCGGTTCCTTGAGAAGCGCCGGAGAGCAGCGAGTGTCATGCTATGCCAGTGCCCATAATTCCCTTGTCAGAAGCCAGTTCGCGATGTGCGATGGAACGACCCATGACGATTTCATGGTAAGCCCTCGTTTTCATGTGTAAATGATCTTCCAGACACTATGATTCACCATCTTAGGGAGCCTCAGTGCTGCGTCAAAAACTCTTTGCTTAATTGTTACCAAAGCGGCAGGGAGTTTCTTATGTGCAAAGCCGTATGCCGTTGGCTAGACTCTCAGAGCATTTGCAGTGGGCTTTCGATGGGGTGAGAATCAAATGCGTAATATGTTATATCCGGGTGTCCAGAAAGCCCTCACTGGCGGGAGCATTTGCATTCCTGAATTCTTCAAGCCACATGAAAGCGAAGCCCTTTTTAGCTCGCTTCTCAAGGAACTTTCTGATTACGCGAAGTGAGTCATGTCCTTAGGGCCTGGTTAGGTTTGTTCACTCCGCAGTAAATGCGGCTGTGCCTGCAAGTGAGGGTTTGTGTCTTTTTTTGTGTCCACCAGGGATCAAACACTTTTGCATGATGCAGCATCTAAAGAGGCAGACCCGACACCTGCCGAGATGAGGGACACTAGTGTGACTTTACCTGATGCCGGCTTGTGCCGTTGGTCAAGGCATCTAAAACACGAAAACCCTGAAGGATTTCCCACATTTCAGAAGGTGGTGCAGCGCCTTTCCAATTATTTCGATTTAGACATCTACGCGACTCGAATGAACATTTATCCTGATGGTTCTCACTGGAAGCCGCATCATCATGATTCTCATGCATATTCCTCTGAAAGACAACAAGTATGTTGCACCTTCAGGTATAACCCCTTTATCGGGCTCTTCATGGGCGAAGGTCATGAACCAGTCACTTAGTGACCTTAGCGATTAGCGCATGTGCCCAGCGAGCCATGATCAATGCTTGCGCTTGCACTTGCAGGCAGAAGATTTCACCGTGGGAGCATCGTTCGGTGGCCAACGCTCTTTGGAATTTGCCCATGTCAAGAGTGGAATAAAGTTCTGCTTCCCTCAAAAATCTGGCTCAATTTTTGCGTTTAACTCTCTTGTCAATAAAACATTCACCCACGGTGTCCCAGCCGAGCCAAGCAGCAGTGTAGGCCCTCGAATATCAATTATTGTTTGGGGCAGGCGCCGTTCGCTGAACGCGAAAAATGCATGTGCCAGCGAGTTGGACGCTTGAGTACTTTCAGACCACACAGTAAGTCAAAATCTGTATTCCTTGTTGGATTGGTGTGCGATAGTAGAATATAGGATCTAACGAACTCCTTTGATTTGTAGTACAGTGGTATTCACGGCTTGGTTTTCGCCTGACCAACTATATTTCCCAAAGAATAGGTGCCTCCCATGGCTAATCTTACTACAGAATAATGCAGAAAAGAAAAGTTTGCCTAGAAGCCTGATCCCGACGGCTTCCGATACAATAGTGTTCATGCATGAATATACAGCGCGCTGCCATTCGTAACGGCATTGCACGCAAACCACGACTATGTCTAAAACAGCGAATGCGCTTAATATCTCCAACAACATGGGCAATATAAGCTTCATATGGGGTTATGGTAGCGTTAAATGACTTAACACTTCAAGTGAATGATTTCGGGTGTCGATACTATGCACGATGCATATCTTCCTGGAATTGCTCCTAAAAGGGCTACCGCACTAATGAAGCAGACAGTGCCAACACTCCATGTCCAGATTCGTTATCTTTTCCACTGCTACATTCGCTCATTGGGCTTCCTCGCATTGGGAATTGTAGCTTAAGGCGAGCACTCAAATCAAACCAGCTTCTGTCAAAATTTTTCTGCATTGGATCATGGTCCAATACCCGGAACAGCTACGAAAGTCTTCCAAAGAAGAAAAATCAGTGAAACGGTGGCATTCTGATGGAATTCTGACCTTAGTAACGGGGTGCCTGTCGTTTATCACGTTCCTGCTGAATGCGGCCGCTTGCTACAGCGGGAACTTGAAGCATCTTGCACCATATGACCTAAACGGTTCGCCATAGTGGTACAATAATAGAAACGGGTTTGCTCATTGCTTGTGTTTTCAGCTGATTTTTGTGGGTCTCAGGAGGTTGGTGAGGAAAGGCAGTACCTCTACTATCCGGATCCACACAATCCGACTAATGGCATCTGCGTGGAGTCATGTCCAAAAGGTTAGAAGCATTTTTCTGAGCATTTAAATTTTTGTAAGCCGGTCAAACTCGTGATTAGCCGAATCAACGAGGACAATCAACATTCCAGATGGGCTAGGAGGAATAACAATGCATCCTGTTACCAGCTCAGAGTTGGTATGGCATACTCACTCATTCTTCTGGACTGGAACAGATTTAACTAATTTTAAACCAGGTGTCGGGGCAATACTGTTTTCAGGGGCGTTTAAAGTCTCGAGAGATTTTGACAGCTCTGCAGGCAAAGCGCCCTTTTCTGCATAGCATTGTTCAGGATATATTTAAAGCCACAGAGGTCCTTTTCGCCACTGTTTTCATAAACATAGTGCTAGCCATTGTGGGAATGAAGGCAACGCTCAACAAGAAGGCCGGGAGAAGCGTTCTGCTAGCGTCCTCATTTTCGCCTTGTTTCCTCTCGATTTTGACCGCTCTCTTGACGTTGTATCACACCTTTACACCTCGGGTTCTCCCCCCGGGGATTTCTTTGCTGCTGCTGTCAACCATTCTGGTGAGAACAATTTTACGAATACAGCGTGAGCATACACACTTCCTGTGTATTTTAGGGGACAATATCTTTCCTAACGGGGGCAATCCCGGTTATATTCCCCAAAACTTACGCCAGGTGCATTTAGGCCATGCCCGCTTTCTCGTTCGACTTACTTATATGCAGGATACTGTACAGGTCCCAACAATTCATGTTGATTGGAGCGCAAGCTCTGGAGGAAATGCCTGACCTGCTAACATACGTCATAATGACAAGTGCTGGCGTTGGTGTGACGTTAGTGTGGAACATTTGGATTTGTGCATCTCTGCTAACTATGGGAAGACCTGTGCCGGAGCCTTTGACCGTTGACTCTCATGGTGAAACATATATGGGCATTATGACGTCATTCACACGAACCCCTGGACAAGGTCTAGCTTGCCTTATTGTCTGTGTTACGTTCATTCTCCAATTTGAGAGTGGTAATACATATGCATTTCCTTGTTTTTATGCGATTGCATTACATTATCCAGCTATCATGTTCACCAAGTTCCTCGCAACCCGTTGTGTGAAGAAATGGTAAGAGTGCTCTATACTCTTCTGCCTTGTTCACAAGTCACATCTACGTTTTCTAGGTTCGAAAAACTTCCGCGCAACGGGCGTAGAAATCCCAGATGCGACTACCTGTTGGCTGTTGGTGCTGAAGTATCAAAAGAGTGGGGACCTCTTGGAGCTGCGAGTAAATTCGTTGATTCTTGTCCTATCATTATTTAGCTTCCTATCCCATTTCAGCTTTCTTTTCACCCGCGTGCCGCCTACCTGCTACATTTATGCAAATGATTAACGCTGAAAGCTCCCTGGCGCCCCACACGGACACGCTGGCAACCTATCTTCAACGGCTTTTCGCTCATTTCAATGACTGCCGTAACTAACCTGCTGACATGAATATCACAGAGAAGTTACGCAGATAAATCGCACTGCAGTCTTGTTCAACAACCAGCTACTACCAGTTAAACTTGATGGCTCGACTGGTGGATTTCTCGAAGGGGCGCTTGCTGGTTACCTTGTAAGCCTACTTGTTTTAATCGAGGGTCACTCACCTGCACTAATCAACATGAAATAGGACCTAACTCAGGGAGAAGTGGATGATCACTATTCTGCACGGCGCTATCCTATCCAGGAATTACTAAGGTGGATAAAACTTTTCATGTCAAAGGAATAAATGGCTTATAACGAGGATGTCATAGCCCTGCCTTCCAAATTGCTTTTTATTCTACAATGGTAATTATTCTTCGGTATGATTCGCCATGCTTTACTACGACATGATTTTTTTCAGAGCCTCTTTGTTGCGATGCTGACTTGGATTGCTCTTGAACTTGCTCCCATATTCAATCACACCGTAAATTATTGCACAGAATTCATGCTCTCCCACTCTTGGCCAGGCCAGTGTTCTATAGGGAGAAAAGGCACTCGATTCTATACCGGTTGTGGTAATGGTGACGTTTGCCATGTCCACAATTGTACTGGCAGTAAGGAACTTCCTAATGGTCTACACAGGGGGCCTTTTAAACGAATGGACTTCAGATATTTCAAGAAGCTGCTAGCGCGGCTTCATGCGCGGCAGTAATGTTCTGGTCAAAGGCTGCTTCAGATGTTTTGTGGTGCAATTCGATTAACTCGGTAAGCCCCACGAAGAACAAACGGCGAATCTATAACCAAAGAAAATCGCTGCTATACCGTTCTCAGGACACACTCCCTGTGTACGAGTCGAAGCATCTTCGTGAATTCTTGAAGCTTCTCAGGAGAAAAAGCGATCAGGAGATTTTGTTTTGAGTGTACCATAGTCGGTGGCGATAATCAGCCATCAAGTATTGAACCCGAGCGGCCACCTCGCTGGGCCATTAAGAGATGTACAGTCTTAATAAGCAAACTTGGCAATTCGGAAGGCATTGACATCAACATGCCGTGACGGAATGCGTCAACATAGCTGAGAGGTGCAGGCTCAACCGGCGTTGTACTCCAGGCAAACCGAGGCTAAAACCTTTTGATTCCCCTTCCGCAACAGTAGCGGCAAAAAATACAGTGGACTACTGTTCACTCTACTTGGTCGTCAAGGGCCTGCTGCAGATTGACGGGTTACAGCCAGACCTAGTTGGTATCAGCCGTCTTCAAACTACTAAACAGATGTCTCTGCGTCTTGTAGTTGGCCGCTCTTACACACTGCTGAGCAGCCACTGTTTTCGAAACATCCCGGCCATTCCAAAGACTTCCCAGCAACATTCCCCTCAAAGTAAACCAGATGAGGGCGGCCCATACTAGGGCTCAAGTCAGATGATGAATCCTGAAAATACGACTGAATGATAAATCGGTCCTGAGCGAAACGGGAAAATACACAGGATAAAGGTGTCAGAAGCTACAGAGTTTACGCTAGTGATTCATTCTTTTCCCATGATCCACTAAAGGACGAGAATCACTACTTGAGTACAAGAAATTTAAGTTGGTGTCATTAGTGCTCCTTCCTTCCGAGCTTCCTTTAGGAGTTACGGATACATCACTTAAGGCTTTTAGATGGGCAGTGGCGACATAAGAAAAGATGGCTCACATTTCCCTTTGTAACGAAGTGCATGAATGGTCCGGCCTCAATATCCTTTCCAATGTCTCCAGTTTGTACTACCATAATATCGTCATCCGTGTACTCTACAATAATTCCTGCTCTTTTGTCCATAACGACCCGCACCGAACTTGAGGCTGACAGTCTTACGTCTTCATAAATCTCGCTGGAAGGACCAACCTGAATTGTGTACTTGTCGCAGCTTCCTAAACCCGTTGCCTTCACCGTCGTCCCCCCGAAGAGTTCGTCAAAGCTGTCAGAAGTCACTAAGCGCACGGGCTCAAGTACTGGTTCTCCACCGGTTGAAATTGCGGTTGCACAGTCTGCATGGGAGCAAATATTGACAGCAGCGACGATCACTATATAAAGGGGCTTCCAGCCCCAATGAATCCACATATTTCTGATGGAGGTTTCCCGCATACAGGTAGAGGCAGATGCGAACAGGGTGACGAAACCTTACGGGGGAGAAGGTGGAGAGAAGCGTAGGCCAAAGCTCTTCCAAAGGGTGCCATGACCATGACATTAAATGGAATCTGAGAAAAGGCAAGAAAAAAAGTATATTACACCGGTTCATTCCGGCTTTGGTCAGCGTGTTCCGCGTGTGTGCACCAGGAGCTTGGCTGCATCCTGGATCAGAAATGCATTAGTTTGACACGAGAAGAGCTATAAAAATTAGGTGCTCTTTGTGACTGAGAGAAAACGGTCGTCATAGACACATCAGAAGAACGGCACAAGGTAACCATAGGTCCAAGACCTTACTACGTCAAATTTAGCCGCAGTACTATGTCGTCTCAAACGGAATACAATTACAGAGAGCGAATGCTGAGAGAATGCAAATTTTAGTGAAAAAGTGGACTAAAACACTTTTTAACGGAAGCTACAGAGAATGCCGCAGCGCTGGACAGGGAGTCACTAGCTGTTTCCGTGAGGTGTCACCATCTGCCCATTTTGTCTCGTTATCCTTCAATTAAAGCAGAAAGTGATATTACTCACTCAAGAATCTGCAGCTTGTGTAGGAGGAAGGATAAAGGGTCCATTAGTGAGCCGTAGTGGGTAAAGGAGCCGGCAGGAAAACTGCTAGACCGCGCCCTACCCAGCGCAAATAGCGACTCCATATTACTCAGTTCCTGAGCTTTAGAGGCATTCTCACACTGTATAATTACAATTAATATCATTAGTACACTAGAATGCTGGCGCCAGCATTTTTAAAATGGAGCTGTTGAGCTTATGTCTCGATACAAGTGCTCCAGCTGCCTCTAGCACTGTTAGGCCATGGTGAACAGGCGAAGCAGAGTCAGCAAAATTTTCGCATGTATACAACTGAAACCCGGAATTATGCTTAATTGTAAAGCGTCTGTACAGTTTAGATAAGAATACGGCACTAAATCAATAACAGACACACATCTGAGATGGACCATCCTTCATTGGAGTAGGCACTGACATTAGGGTCGACCTATATATGAAGCTTCACGCGACAATCTGTGCCTACGATTCGAATCCAAACGTTATTCATGCTCCAGGGGACAGCAAAATAAAATGTTCTCGGGCGAAGAAAGCACGAAAAGGCGTGTTGTAGCGCGCTCATGTGTATTGAGTGCGAGTTTAGTTGCATCGTCTAGGGAATTACTCTGCAAGATGATTAAAAACTCTGCAAAAAAGGCTACAAATAGCGCATGGGCTTAACAAAAAGGCAACACGAAATGCCTAACTACCCGCAGAAAGTCGCAAGGCTGGTAAGGCAGAATACCTAAGACCCTGACAATCGCCAGAGAAAATCACCGCCCGCGCCACTTTTCTGCAAGGCAAACTTGTTTTGCTCTTGTGTTTAGTCTTTGACATGTAGCGCCTGTGTGGCCGATTAGAGCTTAGTGCTCAATCTTTCTTTTGCCTGCTTTACCATCTTGCTTAGTAACTGCTTATCCACTAAGTTTCGCGTTTGGCGTCAGCTCACGGCAGAGGATAGAGTCCGTGTATAATGACCTCCTCTAGAACGTTCTTCTTCCATTAGAAACAATGAAAAATGCTACTCTAAGTTATTGTATTAAGAGTGCATCTCAACATGGAATCTTGAAGTCGGAAAGCTTTTGGTCATTGGGTTCTGCTACCTGCTGATTACCTGCTATCGCTCAACTTCGACATGAACCCTTGAAATACCTCCATATACTAAGATTTCAGTTTGCTTAAGTTTATCGTAAAACAAATGCGCAATCACATCTTTAGTTGTAGAAGCAAAATAAACAGCTCTTACCACTCTTTGCCCCATGGAGGTAAATTACATAATAGGGCAACACATGCTACTAGATGAAGCTCTTGCAGCAACGTAATTCTTCTTTTATTAGGTCATTTGACTTGCCGTTCTCCTTTTCAAACTATCCCCTCAATGAACAAACGCGAAGAAAGCAGCCAAGGAGGGTACAACGGAGACTAATTCTAATTTCTTAAGCGGGAAACTACAAAAATTGAAGGAAGGCAAATACGATTTGTTTCATAAGTATATTTGCTTTTGATCACTTTGAGTGTAACCTTACCATGGTGCAGAGAGGCCGATTGCCTCGTTTGTGCAAAGTAGACTTGAAAAATGTATGGCTTTCGTCTAGAAACTTTCTGTGGTCACTCATAAGACTTGCCAACACATCGGTTAGATTGTTGGTAGCCATGGCGCAGAAAACAGCCAACAGTGTGCTTGTGCTGTTACACTACTTTCTTTGCTAATTAATACCTCTGTTAATATGAAGTCGACTAGCGTGGGCTAATAAAATGCCCGGCGGGTTGTTAGCTTTACCTGTTATGTTCGGTCACACATACGGTGGGCCTCAAGGAGACTGGTCAGCAAGCTGTATCTGTGCACTAGTACCAGCATGCTCCATCCTGTATATCACATCCCACTATTAATATGCTAAATGTGAGACAGTTGAAGCATTAGCCGTTCACTAGGCATAACATCTCTACTCATGGAATTGCTGCTACCCCTGGATACCTGTTATAGGACATAAACGATCTAGTAGGTACATATGTTTCAAACACATAAAATATATGTTCCATAGGAAGTTATTGAGGAACCAAAGAGAATTAAAGCATTTGGCAACGGCTGAGCAGCTAGAGATCAGGAAACAACGACCACTTCTCGGTGCTGCACACCGGAATTTCGATCAAAACGGAATGAACAAATGCAATTACATTGTGTAACAGAATGTGATTACACCACAAATTCGACCTAAACCGCGGCAGTAATCTTATTGCCCCCCTCCCCCCTCGAACAAATTCGTAATGTACGAATGGCTTGGGCCCCCGTGCGCCCTCTCAGTGCTAGGGGCCCTCGAGTCCGCCTTATTTTTTAGTTATTCCCGGGCTCTGATGTTTGCTGCCCCCCATATTTTTAGGATTCCATGATTGTTAAGGTGCACTGGCTGCTTTCATGCTGCATCATCACCCAGTCTAGTCCTATTTCATTTCCGTGAGATGTGTTTCTGCTGTTTTCTTTTCCCGTGCCACCTCCGCTCCATGTTGTTATTCATGCCTTCTTGTATGGCTGATATGGCTACAACCCATTTTATTTAAGATTACTTTCCCTGGTATTCTTCTCTATTTGGTTCGACTGTTTGTGGAAGGAACCTGTTCAGGGCCACTTGCGCTGTGCCGGGTCAACACCCCGTGTGACGACAGAATCTTACTGCCACCTCTAGAGAAATTATCGCACATACAATAGCAGGCCGTTCACAAGCGCAGCCACGTGCCTGGCTCTCGGTGCCGAATGCTTTACTTACCTATGCCGTACGCCAATATGCCGCAAACTTTTCAGCAGACTTTCGCAATGGCCCTGCGCCGCCGTGTCTCTAACTCATCAGCGTTTGCGGTCCGATGTGGCCCCGGGTAAGAATATTACTTCCTGAAGATAGCAACTGGTATTCTTATCCAGTTGTTCAATGTGATCAACCACATATTGCTGACTGGCTTTTTCGGTTTGTTCTCTTGGCTTGTGTCTGATTTTCTACTCTGCATACTTTCCATGCGCTTCTATCTTTTGTTTTTTCAGCCTTGCAGCGAATGCAGCATCGGCTCTAGACTATTGCAAGCTGATGCCCTTTTCGCCTAGTCGCAACTTGCCCAAGGCCCTTTCGTCCTCTGTCTCGTCTAACCTTCCATCACAAAGCCGCCGCTGTTTCACTAGACCCTCTTCTTCATTTCCTTCGGCTTCGCCGTCCCCTCCGCATCCTAAAGCTCCTGCTTCTAATGAGGAAGAGGGCCCTCTTGAGCTTTTCACCGCCCTGAGCCCATGTAAAGCCCTCGCACAGATACCCCATCTTCATGAGCGTGCATTTACCGTTTCGAGGTATGAATGCCGACACCTACACAATCATGAATCGCTAGAGGTATGCTTGTCACTATTGCATCGCTGTTGTTGCATTCCTTGCAGGCCAAGAAAAGCTGAGAGATACCGCTAGGAAGTTTGCCGAAGAAGTAAACACCTAAACAGAAAACTCACCCATGTGCAAGTAGCCAATATTTCCACTTCATGCTCGTCGTCATGATGTATAGTGTACCTTCCGCTGTCTCCTCCTGGGATAATGCTTCCTTCATCTTTTTGCTTCCTCATCGTACTATTTCTTTGTGTCTCCTCCAGTGGTTCTCTACTCTAAAGTCATGTCTAGGCGTCGCACTGAGAGTGTTTGTTTCCTTTAGATCAGGTTTGTCGCTGTCTCTGCCTTGTTTTTGCTCCATCATCAGGAGATCAGGCCTCTTGTTTCCAAGATGGACGAAGAGGGAGAGATGAGCCTCGATGTCATCAATGCTCTCTTTCAACAGGGTAAGCTGTGAACGCAATCAGCGCAAACTTAGCCTGACTTTGTGGATCGAAATGATGAGTCAATGACGTAAAACCAAACAACAATAGGACATGATTAGCAGCAATGAACAAGCTAGAACGAAACAAACGAAGTCCATCCCACAACCCAGAAGGCGTTTCCTAGTGCTCCTACTGTTGTTCGAAGACGCGCACCTGAATGTGCTGGCCGTACGTTGTTTTTGCGGGCGTTGCCTCTGTTTTATCGTAGGCTTCATGGCTATGGGCGTCGGTACTGTTGAGGGTGGTAGTGACATCTCTTTTACTGACAGTTTGCTCGTTATCAGGGAGATCAGCAGAGTTGATCCTGCCGTGGGCCTTTTCCTCTGCTCGCATGTATGCTACAAAATACAAGCAGATAACTCTTAGCGTGTTGCACGTCATGCTGCTGGTCCTGTTCCCTTTGTAGCTGCTGCTAGAGTTCTTGCTGCTAATACGCCCCCCGGTAGACTTGGAGTGCTGCTGCATTCGGGACTGCTGCTTGTAAAAAAGAGCGTAGATTGACACTGACTGCTGAGTATATCTGTTGCATATGTACGCCAGCGTATCATCTAGAGCATCAGTACGTCTCGGTTTGTTTCTATATCTCCTCAGAACCATTTGGTTTTGCAAGCTGTCTGCCAGCACGGAACGTCGGAACAAAAACTGAACTACCTGCCAAAATTGTGCTCAGGTGGTTTTATCTCCCTTGCTTTTGTGTCCCCATTTAGCCTGCTTAGTTTTTTTGACTGCTCATGCCATTATTTTCAGTTGTAGCTCCTTTATTCACTCTTTTTTTTCCTCGCGCCTCGAGCCTCCCCCTCTATCTTCGTTCTCGGCGTCTTCTTTTGCCTGCTTCCTGATTCCTTTCTCAACTGCCCGTCGCTACTTGAAACGAGTGCACTATGTTTGCCCTTCTATCTCTTTTAGCTGCTTCTTTTGATAGTATATCGCTTGGCTGTCCGTTTTGGTCTTGCTTTTATGTCGCAGACACGGTTGGTTGTTTCTGTTTGAGTGAATCTTCCACCAGTGCCAGGGCCCCCTTCTCCGTGCATTGCACAGCTACCCGCGATGAGGAAAAGGGTGGCTTCTTCTTGAAAGGGAACAAACAATATATCTCCAACGCAAAGGAGGCGGGGGTCTTCCTTGTCATCGCCACAACCAATCCTGAGAAGGTGTTTCCTTAACGCTTCCTTGAGAAACAGCTTGCACCGAAATTCTTGAAGTCGTTCTGCATATTCCTATAGCCAGCTTGCTACGGCTTGAGTGCACATGCACAACCTTTTGCTTTAATTTCAAAAAACTTCCGGAATCTTGCCACCTTTCTGCCTCTATAATTTTCAGCCAGAAGAAGGCCTCTCATGTTTCATTGTCGAGCGCGAGACAAACGGTTTGACTGTTGGGAGGAATTTGAATAAAACCGGAGTTAGAGCCACCTCCACATGCGAAGTTTCCCTGCAGAATGTTTTTGTAAGTGACAGAATTTAAAAATGTTCCCTATGCTTTTTCATTGTGCGGTATTTCCTTGGAGCAATGTTTTTCTGGCTGCGGTTCTATGATTCGCTTTGAAATATCTGCGCTGTTCGTCCATGCGTGCTTTGGGTATCACAAGCGTTTCCTGGTAGATGTGGTGTTTCTCCTTCCTTTCATTTTTTTTAGGTTCCGGAAAGTCAGGTGCTGGGTCCACTAGGCGGGTGGAAAGAATTGACTGAAAATATTCTAAGCGGCAACAAAATTGGTATGATCCCTGCGTAGTCCTTTACATTTTTCTGGCGGTTCCTCTCACATCTTTTCCGCGCATTCATTCCTCATCCCTTGGCCCTTACACTCTAGATCGTGAGCACCGGCAGTTGACATCATGAATTTTCGTGTTGATTTTACATTTTTCTCTGCGTCGCTCTGTATTCGTTCGTATTGGTCATTTGTTCCTTTTTTTTTCTTGCGGCTCACCTTAATGCCTCCTCTTTCCCCTGTTGTCCCTTCCTTTCTCAGCTATTGCTGCTCAGTTATTGGGGCTCGCAGAGGGTGCCTTTGACGCTGCTGTTCCGTTTTTGATTGAAAAAGAGAACGCAGAACAAAAACGACTGAAAGACTTCCAGGGGATTCGTTTCAGGGCTGCCGAGGTGATCACGCATCCAAATTAAAGTTGTTCAAGATGTATACCGATCAGTAATATATGTGATAAATGCACATTAGCCGTGCCAAGTACGCAGCTGAATAATACGGTTGCTTTCGTGGACTGTATGATGGAATTGAGAGCATGGTCCGCTTGTGCTTTTTAGTCGAAGCACAGAGATAAGTAATTCGGTTTTGTTTTCTACGTTGGTTTAAAAGTTGTCTTGGTACATTCCTTTTTTTATCCTTGTGCAATTTTGCGATTTGGTGTCATGTGCGCAGCTGGCGTCGGAGATAGAGTCTGTCCGCGCGCTGGTCTTAGCAGCTGCGTTGTTGAGATCCCGATCTTTATCTGTGAAGAAGGAAGCAGCAATTGCAAAGTACAAGGCATCATTAACGGCAGAGAAAGTGGCAAGCGCATGCATCGAGTTCTTCGGGGGTTTGGGTTGCAGCAAGGATTTTCCCGCGGAGAAATACTTGCGAGACGCTAAGATGGGGGCATTGTATGGAGGGACCAATAATCTACAGATGGAAACCATATTTGATTCGATTGAGGAGGAATACGTGTAGGAGTCCCATGTTTTACCTGTGAGCTATCTTGTTGCCTACTCATTTCTATTTTGTCGTGGGGATAATTAGCTAATTGGAAACTAACGCTGGTTCTGGTTAGAAGGGAAGGCGAGCAGTCTGTGTTCCTGTCTAGCTTTTTCCCCATTTCGCTCCTAGTATAAACTTGAAACAGTAGGAATCAAAGCCACATTCAACGCGTCATGTTTAGATTGATGGCCGAAAGAAACTTTTGCAAAGATTGAATAAATTTTACCATCGTTAGGCTATACCTAGCTGATGCTTTCTCTTTTGTCGAGAAGATCACACATCGCCCTTCTTCAGGCTTTCGAAGAAAACGATGTATGTCAACGAAAAAACATGATGACGATTCTAAAATCGAAAACGTGATTGTTGGCACTTTTTGCCGTGTGTCTGCACACTCTGCTGCAGAATTCAGCTGCATTCCAGTACAGCTTATAACAGGAAAGCTCTTGTTCATGCTGCTGAAAGAGGATGTAGAATCAGCTGCATGCTTCCCGCAAAGATAAATGGAGGTAGACCCGTCGCGATAGCAGAAAAATAGCAGAAGAAATACCAAATAGATGGGAACTGGGAAACACAAAGCATAGACAAACAAACAACTGTGCGTTATGTCTGCAACTGCTGGGGTGAGTGGGTGTCCGGTTGAACCAGGTAAACAGGCGATAAGGGCGGCAAGCCACGTGAATAGGAAACCTAGATGCAAATTAGCTTACTAGTGAGATAGAGAGGTACACAATGGCCGTTGAGAACAAGAGTGACAAGCTGCGGGCCAAGTGACTTTCTCGCAAAAGCTTCTTAAGAAAGCAACCATCTGGCAGATGAGGAGAGAGCGCCTGCCAGCCACTGAGACGAGACGCATTGGGAGACACACTTGGAAATGAACGGAAACTAAGCTGCAGGGAAGCCTTTGCTTGCTTTGTCCTGCATGCGAACATTTTCTTTCGCTTGAAGCCTACAGCAAACCAACACAACAATGGAAAAACTAGTTCATCGGCTTACTCAAAGGGCGGAAGAGGGAGCAGGTTTATGATGAACGCCATGTACTGCAGAAATATGAAGCTGCGACATAAAACGCAGTAAAAAGGTCGATCAGGACATTCACCCCAGTCCAAGCCCTTGGCTCTAGCTGCTGATTTGCTGAGATGGCACAAGACCCAACCGTCACAGTAGCTCAATCAATCCTTCCTGTGTCTGGGCCTGGTGAGTTTCTACACGTTCAAAAAAAAAAGCCGCAGGCATCACGCCTTTCCGTGCCCCTCTGGCGATTACTTTCAGTTTCAGCCTTGCAAACATATTCCCAACAAAACCGTTTGGGCTCCGCAAAAAAACGAAGTCCGATGGTAAAAAGATACCTCCATTCCCTCCGCACCATATGAAGCCGACGATTGGAAGAGGCAGAGAAGTGCCATGTAGGCTTGAGCTCGATAAATAGAGGTAGAGATGCACCATGCATGTTGCAACTACCGCGAGCAGAAAGTTTGCCAGAGGACCAGCTGAGCAAACAGCAGCCAAAGATGCAGAGAAAGCGGAGGAGCTCCGCATGCAGAAGGACGGCGAAAAGATACGGACATGGAGGGAATGGCGAATGACTAAAGTAAACAAAAACCAGTGACAGACATGGAACCCGACACAAAATTATTACAGCCAGAGAGAGAAACTGTTTGTAGAAAACAGTCCAAGGAGAGAACGAAATGGTATTTCAAAAAACGGGATTCCGCCCATGCGCTGCGTTCTCCTACCAGCCGAAATTATCGTTCTCCACCTGCCACTTATGGCGCTGCTATCCTGACGGCAGAGAACGAACAAATGCAGTGTGAAAAGAATTAGCTCAGTATGAAGAGAACACGAATGTTTTACCACGGATATGGGGTCTCAGCTTTAAGAGAACTCTAAAATCGACTGGCACTCTGCACTTCCTGCCGCTTCACTTGCAGTGTATGCCAAGGGAGGATGCATGATGCTCTCTTCAGGATGCCTTCCTTCGTTGCCCGTCATCCCTCTGTGCGCGAATGCATCTTTGGGCTAGCGACTTTTACTCGAAGAACACCAATGGAAACCCCATTACTGTGCATCAAGGGAGGAAAGCGCCCAAGCACACGCTGTCGCTTTCTCAAATACTCTTACATCTAGATATACTCTTCCTCCTGGAATGCTCAGACCACCGAAGACAATGAAGAACACGGCTATTGCTATATCCCCAAGCCCCATGTAGCGCATCAGGTCGCAGGTCAGGTAACCCTGTCGCACGCACACACGAACAAGGAAAAGTTAAACGAGAGAGACGGCGAACTAAAAGGAGAGGAAGGAGGCTAAATCCAGGAACAAGGTGGACATACAAACTTACGGATTCTGGGACTCCTTCGGCCCCTGCAGCGAAAGCAGCGACTGCATGTGAAAACTCATGAAGAGACAGACCAATGAGGCAGAGAAGTACAACGAAGACTGTTACGCAGACCTGACAGGAGCACAGATGAACACACAGATGTAGATGAGAGCATAACAAAGAAGTGACAGAACGGAGAAGAAATGGGACGGGCAGAAAGCGGGGAAGGGAGTATTCAAGTGCGTCCACTAGCATTGTGCGAAAGAAGAAACACCAGCCCGAAGCGCGAAACGAGGAGAGCAAGACACGAAGGGAAGAGGACAGAGGGAGATTTACAGGAGAAAGATGAGAGGGACAGAGCAAGAACCGAAAAAAGCTGCAGGCACGCGCTTGATTTTGTAGTCAGCAAAGCAGGGCAGTGTAGTCCTCAATCTCCCCCTTCCTCCTTTTCTCCCATCGATCCAGTAGTGCCTCTTTCTTGCTCTGGCTGTCCCTGAGCGCGAGCGTACTTTGGAAGCGAGGAAGTGTGCGGCGAGACATAACAGGATGCTGGAAAGAATTAACACCCAGAAGATCGGGGACAGGCCCAGGATTGGCGGCAGCCAAAGAATAGGCTCTCCTCCTTTTGTTGGTCTCTCCACAGAGGACTGGGGAAAGCAGCAGAATGGCTTTTTCACCAGAGCAACACATTGCTGAAGAGAGCACCATGATGAAGGACGCGGGGGAACCGATCCTGTTAGAGGCAGAGTGGCATCAAGGCGGCTCCTGGGGCCGGTCTCATTGGGCCAAATGATCCTGCAGAAAGGAAGGGATGAAGTGCAACATATGGCACTCTTGCCTTCTGAGTGATCAGCTCTCGATGCACACAGAGCAGAGCCGGTTTGTCTTTCATTCCCACTTCCCGGGGAAGTTGAAAATTTCCCAAGTCCCCCCAAGTTTTCTGGATTACAAGTTGACACTAAACGAATTTGAATGGAAACGTTTTATAACGACTACGATCAGAAAACGCACTCGCCTGACGCCGCTATCCGCGCCCCGGTGCCTTGTGGCTGCACCATCGATTCAATACAAGGAGATATTGCCGGAGCTCGAGCTAAATCGCAGTAAAAAGAACACCAATTTGCTGAGTAATAGGAAGAAAAATGGTCAACTGCACATGCATTTTGCCAATGAAGCGCTTGGGGCCCCGAGGAAAGCTGTTAACTGTCGGTTTCCATATCTTGCCTCGTAATTTTCTTATAATTAACCTTTTGAAGGCATTGACAGCCTTCTTTTGATTCAAGTGCTTGAGGGGCTTATTTCAATGTTTGCTGTCACCTTTTGTAGGGGAGGGAGTGCGAATGAACAACCTATTTCGGCCCCCCTCTTTCCTCACAAATGGTATATGCTGTGCAAGGCAAGGGAAAGACTGTAATCGCAGCTCATATTTTGAAATATGCCTATATGTGCTTGAGATTTCCGGCCGTCTCATTGCTCCTTCCTGTTCTTGGATCTGCCCTTATAGCATTTCCATGCTAGTATACGCAGTTGCGAAACGCGAATCCCCTACGGAATATCTGCGGCGCAGCCTTAAGACATGGGCTGTACATTCTCTTTCTATTAAATAGAAGGGGAATTCCGGTCTGTTGACGCATGCCATAACATAGAAAGACGTAGCTACAGTGGCCTAGGAGTGGCTGAACACTTCCTCATCGTAAGTGGGCTAACACGGCAACCAACAGAAATACAGCAAATACGATTCAATGCCACAAGCAGCCACCGAAACCTTAGCTGTATGAATGAAGGTGGCACGGCAAAAGATTGGAGCTTGTAACGCTTCATCAATGCTCTCCACAGGAAAGTATTTAATCACACTCTATGCAAACTGTACATGAAATTATTGAGTGCCTTATAAACGCTCCCTACTCCTCCTGCCCATGCCTCTAAGGCCCCGAAATAAGCGAGGAGGCTAGCTAAGGCCCTCGTAACTGCACCCTATAAGCACTTGGATCATTTAAGGCTGCTGCATATAGCGTCTAGCACATACGCACGCAACACAGCGTATTCTCGTATAGCGCGTACAGTAGTATAAAATAAATAAAATGTATGAGCAGACAAACCAACTAGTCAATTTCCTGCTGAGTCTTTGTTTGATTCAACAAGTACTAGGAAACTTTTAATGTAACAGCCCCTCCCTCCCTCCCTAGTCCCGGACGCCCGATCTCAAGAGGCACGTCCTCAGGCTCCGTATTTGCACGTCAAAAGTAACTGAATACACGACAGCGAAAGAGTTCCCCCTGTCGTAACTTTAGAAGCAGGAACGACCGAGAAAATAGCGCGGATGGAAAAAAAGTGGGCATCAGCTTTTACTCTGAACTCAACGGGAAGAGAGGTCCACATAGCACACGTACTAGCCTACAACGAACAAGAAACCAAACCAACAGCCCTATGGCGGGGCGAGTCCTCGATTGCGCCGGAGCGCCTAAAAGTGTGAGCCTTTTGCTATGAGAAAGCAGAAGGCAAGTAAAATATGTGAAGAGAATCGGATTGCACACTAGTTTGGCAGTATTTTCGTGCTTTTCATAGCTATGCCTAGGTTTAAATACAACCAGTACGCGGGGAATAGTCGACCACGAACCTTCAAAAAAGGCATGTTTATACAATATTACTCAGAGTGTCTGCGCATAAAAACGAGTGTAGAGAACACCTCAACAATAATACCTCATAACGCTGCATGCAGCATCGTGGATGAAGGTAACTATTTTGGGGCAGAACCTGCACGAGGTAAGACGAGTTACCGAAAGAATGCCTTTAAAACGTCTAGGGCCAGTAGAGTTGTTAAGCCGATCGCAGATTCTCCTGAAGGCAGCGAAGCCCGCAACTGTTCCCACGTTAGGCACTGAGCGTGGGGCTCCCCACCTTATTTCACTAGAGTATCCCTTGCAGTATGTCCTTGTCTCGTAGAAATCCTACAGACCAGCCCTTTTACGGCTTCCTGTGAATCCTCCACCCCATCAACGACACTTCCCTGCCTGGCACAGTCCGCGAATGATTTGAATAGTTTTAAAGCACCTTTTGGGGACCTGTATAGTTTTGTGGCAACTCCAATCTTGACGAAATCGATAGAGCAAGAAAGAGCATTGAGTCGTGAGAGGGTGGATTGTGATCCTGGCCATCGGCAGCAAACTTCTTCGTGCGGTCACATCACCTTCTGGTGCACTGCGTAAAGCTTGATGATACAGAACGACCAGATCTTCAGGTTCAAAACACATACCCGACCGCAGCTGATGAGAAGTCCATTCCAGTCTCTTTTGAGCTGCGCAATTATTTACATGCACTAGTCTAAGGATATATGTTGATTCCGGACCACCAATTCTAGGCTCGGATGTGAGAAGAGTTCCTTGGTGGATAGCCTTTTTGCGGGGGACCAATGAGTTTTCAAGTATACTGTCGAATTACAGACCCATTCAGCACAAGGAAGAATATCAAGCCAATCAATTGGATTTTTGTGAGCATTGAGCCACAGGTACTTCAGAGGTGTACCAATGATGCGCTCGATCTGTCTATCTGCCTGAAGGTGGTCTGCAATGGTCAGGTCTATGGTTAATGCCTGGGTGGAAATAGAGGCATGCCAGAACGCACTAACAAACCCTGGATCCCTATCCGTCATGAAATTTGTGGAGTATTTTCGAAGCTTTTAAGCACGTTTCATGGACTAACTGAGCACTTCCTAAAGCCGTGACAGCTGGAGCAAGGAATGAAATGCCCCTATTTGTGAATCTATGGACAACGACGTAGGTGGCACTCTGACCCTTGCCCTCGGGTAGTCCGACATTAAAGTTCACAACCAGCTTGGTCCATATCTTTTCAGGAGGTAGACTGCTTTATGAGAAGACGGGCTAACAAAAATGCGCTGCTTCAGCTGTCAACTATCTGGGCAGAACAGTGCAGACGCCTCTGCCGCAGGATGCGTCTCAGACCAGCAGATGGACCGTGAGAACTTTCCCACTATAGTGTGAGACCATGTTAGCCCGAAAACTCATATTAATGTGTTTTGGGGGAAACCAGCATTGTGGAACGAAGCTGAGATGTATAAGTGACGGAGTCCTTGCATTGTATCGAACCAGAGCACGCCATCCTCAAAGTTGTATTGTGCTTCACCCTTTCGGCATTCTGGATTTTGGCAGTAGTACCGGGTGAATGGATATCGAAAGCATATGAGTCGTTTCGCTACAAACGGTGAATCATTGCACAGGAGCCGTTGTGCGGTACCACAGTGAATCACTGGGAAGTCGCGAGGGTGCGTCGGCGACCACGTTAGTCATGCGCTGGGTATACTTCACTGTAAAGCCATACTGCAGTAGATGTTCAAGCCAGTGAACAACTCTGGCATTTTCAGAGTTCCAAAAACCCATTCCAAGGTAAATTTAGAGTTGTCGGTTCAGGCAGTAAAATGACGCCCAGATAGATTGCTCTAGCTTTTTTCGCCTTACACCTCACCGTCTAGAGTTCCTTTCTTTTCCGCTCAGCATATCGCTGCCCGCTCTCAGTGAAGCGATACGAATGACATGCAGAAATCTGGTATTTTGGACAACTCGTGCCCTGTTGGGGAACCACTAGCATTGATTGTTAGCAGAACGTGACACTCATAATCGGACAGGGCAAGTGCCGGGGCGTTGTGGGGCGGCCCATAAGCATGCTTACTGCAGCATCAGCTTCCTCGTCCAGGTCACAAATTGCATGTTGATAAGGAGAGCAGTTTAATGAAGATCGATTAGAACAACCGACAAATAGAATTCCGAAAATAAGATGCAAGGCCATGGAACTTCACAAGGTCCTTGCCGCTGAGTATACGTAAAGGCCACGCCCCGATTGCTTCAATTCTTTGCCAAGTCTGGCTCGCTCCTGGAGCTGAATCGCTGAATTCCAATAATACAATTATTTTCATAAAGACAATCGCTTGCGTGTTATGAACGGACCTGCTTATCCTATACTACCCGAAGCGCTCAGTCTAGGTGCTGTAGATGCTCCGGAACTTTTTGGTTATAAACTAGGGAGTCATCCAAGTCGATAACCATCCATACTCGCTCTATAAGCACATAAAGATCCTGATAAGCTCTATGTTGCAGTACAGATGAGGCAGTAGCAACTCCGAACAGTGTACACGGGTACTCGAGTTTTGCAAGTGGATGTGTAGATAGCCGTTTGGTGCGTGTTCTCTGGGTGAATGGGGAGCTGTAAGAACGCACATGCATAATCAAATGTTGAATAGACTGTTAATCCGCGTAATTTGTGAAGCGAGTTGCCAGTATACGACATAGGAGTTTTCTGCCTAGCAGTAAGTCTATTCAGGAGTCACATAGGTATCTTACATGCGTCACCTTCCGTCCGTTTGTGGCACCAATATTGGGTTATGCTTCAAAGGGCTGATCAATTCCTGCACCTTGCCTTTTTCAAAAGAATAACGCCTCTGCCTTTTGATCTCCTCTCCATGCAGTAAGGGCATCCACATCCATGGAACAGCTTGAGGCTGACCCGAAGATTAGCCCCATACGATGCACTGGACGGCAAGGAAGGCCAGCCTGCCGGCAGCTCGTCATCCTTTAACAAATTAACGAAATCCCCCTTTATATCTGGCTTACTCCTTCTGTTACTGGGTCGATTTAATCAAAGTTCTTAATGAGGGACTGGTTGTAGAGCCACTAAGACGAGACACATGCTTACAGTGTCGTCTCTTACTGATTACAGAGCCTCCCTCAGGCAGGCATGACTCACCTTGATGAAATACTGTGTTCTCCTCTCCCTCTATGGATGATATTAGCGTTGATAAGGAGACCAGAAGGTGTTTCATCGTTGCGCTTCCTGGCGCACACAGCTTCGCATCGCACATTTGTGGCCGCACACACGCCCTCCATTTGTTCGCGCATAGCAAATATACGACTACTTGATTGTGCACGGATCCGACGCAAAAGCCACTGACCATGATGACGATAGCTGCCCGATATTTAAGTGGCATGCAAAGGTCGCAACTTTGTCAATTCTTGGGTTATGCTCCCCGTCAGCAAATCTGAGTCGTAGGGACTGCGCTGCAGAGTGAATAAGCAAATTCACATTCTGCGCTGTCTCTTTGGAACACAGATTTACTTCACATTAAGTGTCAAGTAACGCTGAGAATCCTTGACCATTAATGCTCGAGTTCCTGGGTCTTTTGGATGCAGTTATAGTTCTGGCATATATGACTCAATTACCCCCCATAGAAGCAGATGCATTGCTGGAGGGCTGTCTGGGGCTGCTTTGTAACGCAGGTTTCCTGATGCCAACATTTGACTACTCCAGGATGTAAGCAAGGGCTAATTGACAGTTGTGACATCTATAGGCTCTATACACGAGCTCACATCTTACTTTAAAACCTACGACAGAGCAGTTCTGCTCATTCGCTCCTCGAGCCTAAAGTACTCCATCATTCGTAAAGCCCATTTAGTCGCTTATTTAGTCTATGAGTCGCTTCCTAACGTGTGACTAGCGGACTTGACAATTCGCGTAGACCTGGGACGAACCACTAGAACAGCATTTGTTCGTCTACGCTGTGCCCTGCCAACCAAAGCTTCATAGTTCTCGATATATCAGTATATTCATAGATGCTCCTGCTTCAGCTTGCCCAAAGCTTGCTGCATCACCGTGCTTCTCCCCCCATTAGGCATGTCACAAATAGCCTTTCTCTCTTTTAATCCGAGAAGGTGCGAAACAAGGTACATCTCCAGCCCGCTAGTAAAATCTTCAAGTGGTTGCCCACCCCTTGCGGGCGTCATACTTTCCTGTTTCGCAAGATCGCATCAATGCGTCCACACACATTATATGGGGTTACAAGTCATGCAGTTCCACCAGTTGCGGGGCTGCTGTCGTCTCAATACCTTGCAGGCTGTCGTGTGGAGCCCCAACACGCGTTATGCCGCCGTCAACTTTCATGGCAAGAAGATGCCTTTCCAGACGTCGCCAAACAAAAAACCAAGCTATCAAATAACAAACTAATTCATTAAAATTCGACGACGGTTAAAGGGAAATCTGGCACCTTATTGCATCCACAGCCAGTGGATGAGCAGGGAACAGCCGCATCGAGCCATGCGATGCTACCAACGATAACGATCCATCTGGGATTTCAGTAAGGAGACAAATAACTTCTGACTCAATACAAAATTTGTACAAATGTATTGAGTTTGGTCTCAAAAGGACATCATTCTTCCCTGTTCACGCCCCTCAGAGTTCGTGAAAAAGGGAGAGGGACAGCTAACGTACACGTAGCTGAGTCCTCCAAGCTTTCCTGGCATTCACAGCTAGCCGCACGTAGTGTCTAGCGCACATGCACACAACGCTACGTCTTGTTCATTGCAACGGAAACGAACCAAGCGGTCAATTCCTCACTAATTCTCATTTGATGTTACTAGTGTAGTAGGAAGTGAACAAGTGTAACTTAGTCCGTTATTGGGTAAAAAACATTCGAATTTCTTCGTATTTTGACCTTTCCGTTCTCCCCGATTCTTTTTCTTCCAATCTCTCCGGGCGTCTTTTGGCCAAGCATAAAACTAAACAGCATCCAGCCCTTATGACAGAACTTGCTGCAGGGAATGTTCCGTGTTGCAAAACCGCCTTTGCATCGCCAGATGAACAGGCACTCTTGGGGGAGGGCAGGGGGGAAACTCGTTGCCCCGTGTTTCTTCAGTGCGACTTCTGCTGCAGGATCTGAGGTGAGGGGCTTGCTGGAGTCCAAAAACTAGTGAGGCAGGCTAAATGAAGGGAAGAGCGACACGGAAGGGAAAGGAATGTTACTTTTAACACCGATGCTGGAACAATAAGGCTTGTCAGGGAGAAGGAACGCAGAAGAACGAGAGGGGGAAGGGTGAGTAGAGGGCGGCTGGAGACAACGAGCGCATGATAGATACTGCTCCCACTGCTGCGCGCTGTCCTTTAGATGCCTACACGGAGCAAATGGTGCTGCTGTTGCTTGCATTGGTGCTGCGGGTGCATGGAGTACCGCTGTTTCTTTTCCCGCACTTGTTGCTAGGAGTGCTGCTGCACGTGCTGCCTGTTCCTGCCGTGTCCAGTGAGCACTGATGAGGCTGCGGATCACTTCTTCTTCTTCAGGCACTTCGTATGGATCAGATTCTACATAAAATGACTTTAATGATAAGCAAACACGGGTTCTTTTGGGGGTTTCAAAGGAGGCACACGGCGACTTCAGCGACCGGTGGCCCTGGGGCCACTGGGCTCTTCCTCCCTCTCTCTTCCTTGTATGGCTCATCGTCCTTTTTGGAATGTTAGACAAGCCTCATAAATTTGTTTCCACGGATTTCTAGTAAATTAGTGATCAGTTGTCCTTTTAAGCGGTCCCCCAAATGCACAGGAAACTCGGCCTTAGGCGCAGTGACTGCGCTGAAGGTGCCACTGGGGCCATGCTGCTCCTAGACTCGTGCTACGTTGATTACGATGGGAAGATTAAATTGATTATCATAGAGCTGCATAAAATCCAAGGCTTGGAAAAAATCAAGGAAAATGCGGAAACGCTACAAGCACTGGCGGGCCCATTCAGGGGACCTCGAACGGTCGGCGGCCCCTAGCAGTAACACTTATGCGCTCCTCCCTCCTTTGGGATGCGCTCACCTCGTTTCCCTATGAATAGCAAGTTTAAATAACGCCCTACTTTCTTTGGCTCTCTTTTCTTGGGTGCACGCTGCTACCTTAGGGCTATGCCCGGAAGAGGGAACAGAGACTGACCGTTCTCTACATGCCTTTTCGGCGCCACTCTGACGGAGTGTATAGTCCTTGCGCTGGAGCAGCAGCTCAGAAAAGGAGCAAAGAATATTGTATTTCAAGATGCCTATGGGTCGACGGGCGAGGTTCACTGTTCAAGAGGAGGCCTCCATGGGGGATCTACGGTACAACGTGCCTCACCATGAATTCCCCGTGAAAGTCGTCAGTCTCTAATTGGTATGGCAAGTTGAGAGAAAGTAAGCACCTGTTTTTTCAATGGAGCTCTCTTTTCCCCTGACATCCTTTCTCCGGGTTCCGTCCCGAGGGGAGAATGGACAGCCAGGGTGCTGTAGAGTGCACAGAGCCACACTCGCTGAGTGTTCCGAGCATTCGCGCAGAGTTCTACACAGAAAATTATTCCACAGAACCAGGGCATAGACTTCTGTGGGATGGAGCAAGGTTAAGCCGCACCGTAACAATTTGGCCGTTAGGTCGAAGCAGTACTGCAGTCCATACTCAATTAAGTCTCCACTGTTAGTCAAGTTTTGCACTGATACCACCCGATAACGCCCTACGTGTAGCTTGGCCTTTTGGCATAAGTTGAAAAAGCGGGCAAAGTCTAGAGCCTGGTGGCTCGTTTACGAGCTGCTACCACTCCGGTTCCACCGAAAATACATGGCCCTAGCTCACCGAAGATACGAATCGCCGGGGGTGCAACCGGCCAGGTGTATCCTCAGATACATCTGAACACATTCGCACGCAGCTGCCTAATATGCGGGCAGACATTATGTATCTCCCTAGAAGGTGTGCTTTTAAGTTCTAGCAACGGCAAAATTGAAGAGCCAGCAGGTCCTTAAAGAATACAGAGAAAAACATTTCCATCCATCGATAAGAACTCACAGTGCTAATCTAATAGAAGCAGCGTGTCTGTTTGTTGAGGCTTGAGGGCCTCTAGGACTTGCTTGCCAGAACAACATGCTAGACGGTTAAATGGAGGCTTCTCGGCCGACTCTCTCCTGCGTGCGCAGGCGGATTGAAGAGCGGCTGCCTGGTTCCCTATTTCCTGGTTTGTCCGTAGTTGGCACACAGGAGCAAGATAGAGGCACTAAGAGGGAATCCCGAAGAGAGAGGCAGGTCGACACAGCGGGAGACACGACAAAGAGGCATGCCCTCTAGTGCTACAGGAAAACACTCTGCCCACGAGTCCTTCAGGTTCGGGAGCCTTCAAACATAGTCCACCCTTTGTTTAGTGTTGGTGCAATGCAGCTTGTACGCTGAATGCTTGCAGCAAGAAGAGGAACGACATGGAAGAGGTAGTGAATCGCCGAGGCACTCCTTCTCCCCCCGCCAGGCCCCCCTTAGGCTGGCTCCCATAAAAGGCTGCTTCAGAGCGAGCTCTTGTTCAGGGCTTACGCCAGCGCGCCATTTTTAGGATGCAGTGGCTGCAACGGTGCAGCTAGGGAGTAAGCTAGGCTTCCCTCTTTCCAGCGGTTCGTTTTCTGGGAAGTGTGCAATCTATGGCGTGAAAGTCGTTTCGTGTAGAGCTTTTTGTGCAGTGCAGCAAAATGCATGAGCTACAAGAGTTCGGGATATGGTGCCTCTACCTTCACTAGCATGAAGCCAGTGGCCGCCGCTTTCCCGCGGGGTTCTCTGTAAGAAGCATGTCTCTCTCTCTCTCTCGAGCAATATTTTCCGAATCTTCATGATAAAAGGCACTAGTATGCCAGCTAGCAGCTTTTCAGGGGGAGCGTGCGTGCGAGCACACCCTCCGAGACCACCCGGCCTCCCCGTATCCCAATATTTATGTTTCAGGGTGCCAGGCGTTTGCTTTCCCGCAAGTCGCATGCCTCCATTTCTTCTGCCTCTTCCATGAGTGGGAACCGCAGGATGGCTGCAATTCCTCCCAAGAGCGCAAGTTGCTCGCCAGTCGAATGTTGATCCGAGAACGTGAGAGTCTCCGCGCCTGCTGCCGCTGCCTTCTGCAGTAGCTGGACGTAGGATCGTCTCTGTCCCGGTTCAGGGCTCCGTAGCAGTGCCTCACTCACCATCAAGATCTGAATCGCTCCACACTCTGCAGCTCTACGCACTTCCTGAGGGCCATAGCAGACCAACGAGCTCTGCTCGAAGCTCCTGCTGCCGCTGCTACTAGACAGCAACAGCTGTTGCGGCTGTTGGGGATTCTTGTGGTATGAGTTGTTCAGCATTCTGTACAGCTGACTGATGCATGCTGCTTGCCTTAAGGCCCTTGTGTCTGCAAGCAGTTCCTGCACTTTGGGGTTGCTGAGCAGTTCGTTGAGGGCGTGGCGATAAGCTGATGATGCGTGTACTGTGAAGATAAGGTCTCGTTTCTGAAGCACTTGCTTTCTGCCTTGCTGCTGGGCATCCTGCAGCAAATACTCAAGAAACTGATCCTTGTAAAAGCCAGGGCCCCCAATCACAAGGGCTTTGAGGAGGCCCCAGTCCACATGGAGATAGAGTGCATCTGCCGTCTCCTTAAAGAAGCGCGAGAGGGCTTTGGCATACCCAGAATAGACATTTCGGTTCTTTGGAAGAGGCATCTCCACCAGTGCGAGGCGGCGTGAGAGTTGGCTGCTTACACACAGCAAATTCGCAAGGCCAGCCTGCAGCAGGAGCACGAGGGCCTCTGCCTTTCCCGCTGCATTCGTAGCCTCTTTCATTTGTTCCTCATGCTGCGCATCCCACTCCTCCTTTACCAGACACACCTCATCCGTAACTCCCACCTCCAGTGTGTGATGAGCGCTCATTTTGGCATACGGAGTCTCCTCACAGATGTGCCCGGAGATGCGGAGACGCGCTGAGGTCCCCTCAAACTCGCAGCTGCTGACTTTAATGGAGAGAGTAACTCGCTTCGCCTCCGATGCAACCCCACCACTGGCCGTCTCCTTTTGCACTTTACGAATAGTAGAAGCAGACACTTTGTCTCCTTGGGCAACGAAGTTATACAAAAACCAGACGTCGTCAGCCTCCTCAAGGAGGACACGCAAGCTGAGGCCGTCTCGCAAGCGCACTCGTTTAAGCACCCGCATCGCCGGAGGGCTTTCGAGATACGAACAGAGATATAGAAAAAGATAATACCATATAAGCAGGAGAGTAGGAGGGGGGCGCACAAACACACACACGCACTCCACGGTGGTGTTCTATATATACATATATATATATAATGGAGCTGTACGACGGCAAAAGGGGGCGAAAAAAGAGCACAGCAAGAGAAAGGCGGCGCTCTGAGTATGTGGGAAGAGTTCTTACGCCTGCCTAACAGAGAGGAAACAAAGAATAAAACATATACTCACACGCGCACTGGCGCAAACTGCCAGTTGCTGCATCTGCACCTGAGGCAGCTGTCGCATGCCTCTCTCCGAAGGCAGGCTCAAAGTCAGAAGCAAAATCGTGCATCTAAAGAGCATCCAGGCTGCCACATGATGCAGGCCGGAGGAAGGAATGGTAGCAGACTGATGAATTCAAAGCCCAGAAACAAGAAAAGGAGGAAGTGGGGAAATGCAGAGGACTCCGAGGCACTTAGGGACACACACCGTAAACACAAGCATGCGGTTTTTCGCTCCTTCAAATTGCATGGAAAGGAGGATTTCACAAAGCACGCGATAAACGGTAGCCGAGCGAAAGGTTTGGTGGAGGTTTAGGTGAGGGCATCACAAGAAAAATGTCCCACAGCATGCCAAGGTACCTAAAAATTGAAGTTCTGAATAATTATATGACTACTGGCAACGCAAGATAGGACAAGAATGCACGTTGACACCCCAAATCCGGGTACTTCTTGGAATAGGGAAAGCAGGAACCGATGAAGAAGCATCCCTCGCTACCCTAATTGATTGCATATCTGTGCTTCATGCCTTGTAATAGAGAGGGAAATACCAAAGTAATTGCCTGTTAGCACCCTGAAACTTGGCCCATCGGTTACTATCTTTTGGGCGAGGGGCCCCCGTGAACCTGGGGGCCCCCCGCCCAAAAGCTGAAGAGAGCGGTTTCATGGGAGAAGTCACACACCTGCACATTATTCCAAGTTTCTAAAAGCGTGGTTCTAGCAGTAACTGCATAACATTGCTCTATTTTTACCTCGCTCCTGTGTCTCCCGGAGTGCTGCAGCAGAGGTCGCAAACGAGCACAGTTGCCGATTCAGTTTCAGCGTCTCCACAATTCTGTACGGCCGACTATCAGCCTTGTATAAAAATCTAGAGAGAAGCCGCCCGGGCAGTTTTTGGCGACTCGTCCCTTGAGCACACCTTCCATACACCTCGCCCTATACTGATTTCAATGCCATTTTAATGAGTATGAGGTTGGGGAGCCTACGCGATGACCTTGCACAATCTGAATCCCTCCTGGTGTAGAGACAGTTCAATGCTGTCCCTTAATCTACGAATCCACCTTATGCACTCACGCAGCTACATCTTCCGTCCGCAGGCTCCACCGTGCACCCCAGACTCTGAAACACAAACCTTGGGCCTCAATCCTTACTCTGAAGCCTGCCCAAGGCGATTGCCACCTTTTAACCAGCTGTTTCGTGTGTCCCCTGTAGAGTGCATGTGACAGCTTTCAGAACTCGATGTGTGCGCCGTTAAAAAGTCTTACCCCCCGACTGTTCTGTCCAGTTTTTCTAGCCCTCTGGGCATCAAACAGACACAAAACAAGATCCCCACATCCCCCGACAGCTTTGCGACTTCGGAAGTGTCAAAACGATGGCAGGCAGCTTCTTCAGCTCCTCCACACCGCTTGCCTCTTCAGGCACTTCACACAAAACTGAAGGGGCAGCGAAGCCACGGGGAACGGGGAGCCCAGTGTGTGGATGCGGTATTGTATCAGTGCTGCGTCCTCCCGTCCCTGCATCACTAGAGGCAGCGTATGAGTAGACTCCAGAGTCTCTTGGCACCCCTGCAGCAGCAGCTTGCAGTGCGCCTTCCAGCTCCGCAGAAGAAAGCGGTTTGTGGCCCATTGCCTGAACACGGCCAAACACACAATACACACCACACGCTCCAGCTAGCATCTCCTGCCCCGCGCGGCTGGGGCCCCATGGGCCCCCCAGCCTTAGCAGTTTCCTGCTTGAGAGTGTCAAGAAGCACGCCTCAAGGAGGCAGAGAGCCCTCGTGGCTGCTAGCACACACAGGGGGCAGCAGTAGACCCCTACCCACCGCTTCTGTAAAGGCCCATGAGGGGCCAGCGGCTGAATCAATGGTGTAGAGAAATGAGTCTTTTAGCACCTAAGCGCAACAGGAGATGCTGCACATTGCTGCAGCCTGGAGGCAGGGTCACCTAGACAGGCCGATTTGTCTCCAAGGGCAGGAGCAGGGGGAGCAGGGGGAGGGTGAGAAGGAGGGGTGAAAAGAGAATCAGAGAAGAGCTTTTCGCAGTCCCAAGCGACCAGCAGCCTTTCCTGTCTTACAGGAGTTCCCAAGACGTTTAGCGCAAAAGTCTTCGGGGTGATCTGCAACTCGAAGTGCTCTTTGCGGATTCCAGGCTTTACGAGCAGAACCACTTCGAAGGCACTCTCAGTCTCTCGCCAGCCATACACAGAAGAGAGGCCTTCCATTCTGGGGCCTTCCTCGTAGCCTCCTGCATTGACTGTCTGCTTCATCCGGTGCTCGTTAAATCCGCGAGATCCAAGGATGCTCGGATCTTCTGGGAGCTGATCGCCCTCCAAATTCGCGAGATACTCTGCACACCCAAGAGGCACACGCGAAAAGAGAAGAACTCAAATATTATAACTTTTTTGCGGCTATCTTCGCTGCCTTCACTTTCGTCCGGGTCCTCACCAGCCTGGCGCTCCTTATGCGCCTGCGTCATGTTCCCCTCTAGATCTTCCCACAAGGGACTGCTGGGGTTGCTAGCCATCTCATCCTGCAGCATTACACAGGGGATGAGAGAGAGAGTGAGATACTCTCTCTACATTCATATCAGAGCTCCCCCCACATCATGTCGGCTCTCTTTGCGGAGGCTTAACGACCGCACGCATCGAGCACCTATCAGATTCTCCATACTTAAGCGTGATTGCTATCAAGTGTATTCCTATAAAGTCTTCTACCAGCTGAGGCGCCTACTGCCTCCCCCCTGCCAGTGCGTTCAGTGCGCTCGGATGGTCGCGGTAGCCTCGTCAGATTTCGACGAACAACGCACGTGGATGTTCTGCTTCAGCATGTCTGTTTTGGCCTCCACAACGTCGTGCAGGCTCTGCCCTTCGGGGATTATTTCGGTGGGAAATTGCTTTTGCAGATCCACATCAGGCCCAATGCTCCACCAGCGAGAGGCGCTCCCGTAAAAGCTGCAGAGGGTTAAATCCAGCCTGCGACAGCGAAGCCCCCAAGCGCAGCAGCAGCAGCGGTGCAAGAAACAGAACCTTGTCTCGCGAGATGCAAAGGCTGTAAAGCAGCTTTTGGGTTTGTGGGTCTTGTGGCGAACTGTGCGCTCGTTCGAAAGAAACACTCATATATGAGGCAGCGTGTACTCTGCAACGCGGCGGCTCGCAGTAGAATCATGCTGCTTCAGAGCATATCTCCGCAGAAAGGCCTTACATGAGCCATTCTTTCCCCGTGAGCTCTACAACGTCCTTCTCCGTGTACCGTGGCATGTGCTGCTGCTGCAGCTCCCGCAGGAGGCGCAGCTGCTGCTGTAGAGCCTTCTCCTGTTCCTTCTGCTCCGCGGTGAGCTTCGGGTTTAGTGGACTGGGGGGCCCCATGAGCTCCACGTCTTCTTTTGGGGGGTGCTGCAGATCCTTGGCGGCTGCCGTGGCATTGTAGGGGAAAATGAATTGGAAATCCTGTGGCAGACTGAGAGAAGGGTGCAGTAAGTACACTGCTCTCTCGTTGTGGCGCATTGTCATCAAAGCCTCACGGACTCCTCGAGCTGCGTTCGCCTGCGACAGACACGCACGGAATCTCCACACTCTCTCGATTCGAAGCTGCAGCTGCTCAGGAGGGGGTCGCTTGAAGTGCAAGTGGCCGCATAGTCTGAAGTGCGCAAAGAGGCCATTCGTTGAGGCGCAGCCTCACGACAGGGATCTCGACGAATTCCGCATGCATGTGGTGATTATCAAGCAGCTTAAGGCCATGCAAGGTATAGAGCGAGAAGTCTAAAGTGGCGTTGCATTCCAGGTGCGGTCGATCCTCCCCCTCTCCAGGAACCACTAGGCGCTTCAGCAGCTGAGGTCAAGAGACACAAGTCACAACTCCACAGAGCGTAGCGGCACGCAGCGGGAGAGTTTCGAGGCGCTGCAGTCAGTGGCAAGCCTCGCTCGCATCAGTTCGCGTAGTGGGGTAGTAGGGGGGCTAAAGGGGGTGCGGAGGAGGACCTTTCCGCCTTGCAGCAGCTGCCAGAGAGCTGGTGGGGGTGTCTTGGAGGCAAGCGGAGACTCTCCTTTCTTAGGAAGAGCCTCGGTAAGGCACAAAGAGTCCACGAATCTGTCTACGCTCGTCATAACATGTGGGTCTATTCCGCAGGCAGCAGCTGCTGCCGCTGCAGGCACGCCTGCAGCAAGTGCAGGAGAGCGAGGAGGGACCCCTGCTGCTCGCTGCTCGTCCTCGGCATTGGCTCTGCGTTGTTCATTCGCATGCAAAGGCTTGACATCCCTCAAGACTTTCCGGGTGTCTAGATCGCTCCTCAGGGGAAAAGCTTTTGACATGGCCGTGCCAACGAGAAGTCGCAAGGCGGCATGAGTGGTAAGGCCCTCATCGAGGGTTCCAGAGAAAGAGTAAGTAGCCGAGCTAATGCCCTTCGAATAGCGGCTATGAGGAGTTTTTCGAGCAGCTGCCGTAGGAGAAGGGGGGACGAGGAAGGCAGTCTGCGCTGCCCCCTTCTGCCAGCCGCTGGGGAGGGTTCTCTGAAGCCTGCCACGCAAGCAGCCCTGAGGTGTAGCCAGGGGAAGCGCGCAGGGTAGAGAGCAGCCTGAGGCCCCTATTTCTTTGCCTAGGAACTGCAGCAGCCAGACGAGAAGCACCGTTCGAGGGGATGCGCAGATTGGGGTGTACAGGGAACAGCAGGATGCCTTGCCCAGGGGCCCCCTTTGGAAGCCCTCACAGGGGATCTGCCGCAGCATAGCCTACTACAAGAAGGGTAAGGCCATTCCAGAGTACTTCTTATGTCAGCGTCTGCGAGGAACCCAATGTCTGCCCCTGTAGCGAAGGGGCAGGCAGACCGCTTGACGAGTTTGCACAAGTCACACCGGCACCCACCCACACAAACACACTCAAACACACACTGGGGTTGGAAGCGTGATGAGGGCTGATTGCTGGAAGGCAATTACGAGTCCACAGAAGGCGAGGGGCCCTGATGGAGCGGGAGACGGGGGCAAACGGAAGTGAGGCCCCTCAAAGGCAGGAGGGGCCCCCAGGTAAAAGGCTAACGCCTGGGCGCCAAGGGTCGATAGAAGAATCGCGATGATTCAAACAGCAGGGCAGCAAATATAAAGCGCAAAAACTAGTGTATCGACAGGTATTTCGTCAACACGATAGCGACAGGGGCCCTCGAGGGCCCCCTCTACCTGGAGGAACTGCAGGGCTGCAGCCACCGCATGTCCTACAAGCAGCTGCTGAGGAAACTTGCGACCTCTCCTTGTAAATCATGATTTTCTTTCGCGAAATATTTATCTTTGAAAGACTTTGGTGTCCTGGCGTCTCTGTTTGCCACTCTCTTGCTGCTACTGTATCTGCAGCAGGAGGGCCCCAGCTCTCCCACCGACCGCACCACCCCCCATCGGTTGGGGCCCCCTGCTGCTGCTTTTGAGTGGTATTCCCGTCAACCTTGCAATTTCTTCCCTTTTGGCATATTAATGCTCAATTGCTCTTGTGGGAGGCTGGCGGAAGCCTGCTAGGTGCCTCCAGCTGACTGCCCTCGGCTGCACCGGGTGTCTCCCCGTCTCGACAACAGGCAACACCCAACGAACAGAAGCAAGCGACGGAGTAACAAGCTTGCCGCTCTACGTTTGCGCTAGTTTGGCTGGAAGACAACGTGCAGGGTATGCGATTTAGGGCCTGGCAGGCCATGTGTGGACGCCTGCTTTAGCTCTCCCAGCATCCATCTGCACGATGGCTAGGCCGGTTACACAGCAGTCGCTGCAGCAGCATGAAGATGCGCAGCAGGCGAGTGTGCAGCAAGTTCAGCTGCTCCAGGCTCCCATGGACCTAACGCCACTGCAAACGCAGCAGCAACAGCACGCCTTCTACCCCGTCCCTTCTGCCCTTCCTCCTCCCCCGACCAATTCGGCCGCTGAATATCCAGTGTCTCCTTCACTGCAACAGACCTTCCAGGGGATGCTGCCTCCGGCAACTCCAGCATCTGGAGGGCCTCCCGGAGGCAGATCAGTTGCAACAACGCTTGCCCCCTTTTCAGGGAGCGGCATAACCCCCCAGCAACAGCCACAGCCGCAGCAGCAGCAGCACATGAACTTGTTATCCTACCAAAGACACGTATCCCCCTATTCGGCCTTCCCGCTCTCGGGCACGTTGCAGCAGCAGCTGCAGCACCTCCAGCAGCAGCAACAGCAGCAGCAGCAGCAACAGCAGCAGCAACAGCAGCAGCAACAGCAACAGCAACAGCAACAGCAACATCTCTCCATCTACGGCAACACAGGATCCCCCATGCGGCAAACTCGTGCAACTTCATTTTTTGCCAGTGAGGGAACGCTTGCGCTCCTAGGACCTCCCTGGCTCAGCAGCCACAATCATGGCAGCAGCAGCAGCAGCAGCAGCAGGATGACAGTCGATGAAGTGAAACGTGAGCTGCAGCGAAGGGGTATCGACTGCCCCGACTCTTTATGGAAAGATCCGCAGCCAGAAGAAGTGCAAGGCTTACTTTCTGTTGCCATAGAACTGCTACTCGGCATCTCCACGCAAAAGCTCAGACAAGAAGAGATGAGCGGTGACGTTAAAGTTCCTACTCCCGATAGGTAAGGCGCGCAGCAACACACTTTTCGAAAATTATCTCAACCACTCGCACTGAACGTCATTTACCGTTCCTGGGTACCACAACGCATGGCGCCCACCCCCCCTCCACCCCATCGTTCGCATACGCTGCATGCAACAGGAGCTCGTACATCGACACAACAAGCAGCACCGCGTATCAGTAGCCTTCACTCTTCAGGCTGCTGCCACTGCCCTAATCATGTGTTGTGCCTTGCAGTGTCGCTGCCCTTCCCTTGCCAATGTTCGTCTTCCTACACATTCATGTTTACATGTGCATATGTGCATATTTACCAATATTCTGTATATTTACATATATTTATATGCGTTTTACATATTTTAATATTTATTCATTTTAATACATCTGTGCATATGCAGTTATCCGCATCTACGTCTATACAAATACATCCATTTCTTTGCATCCATAACTCCATACTGTGTAGAGTCGGTGTAGGGTTGCAGCTAGCGGCTCCCATCACGCATGGCTGCTTCATCCTCGATTCTTCAGCGTGTTATGCATGTCCCTTTAGTCGGCCCTTTCTGACTTTAGAGGGGCGCACTCATCTAAAGGGGATCGGAAATCTGCGTTGGTTCAGACACTGCCAAAAGGTAGCCAAGTAAGTCCTTTAGGCCCTAGACTACGATTTTGAAGAGGGAGTTTCACCACGACCCCACTTTCCTTTCCGCGATGCTCTTTTCACTCTTTTTCACCGTGCTGCTATCTCCTCTGTGTCGGGTTGTTCTACTGCAAGCGACTGGCGCATCCTCTGCCCGTATGAAGAGCCAAACTCCCTTGTTTCTGGCGTGTTGCCTCTTTCCTCGTGTGCACTGCCAAAAAAAGACCCTCCACTGCCTCTCCTGCTACAGCTCCATCTCCTCTTGCCATCCCGTGTCTTTCGCTTCCCCTTCGCCGATTCGACGCTTTTTTCGTCTCTTGCGGAGCCTCTGCAGGGGTGTCTTGGGCCTATCGGATTTTAATAGAACGCACGTCTTCTCCCCGACTCCTCAAAGCGTCTTGCGACTAGGCGTCGCTCTCTGCTGCTTCCTCCGGCAGAGGGAGGCCGTGCAGTCGGAGGCTGGATCCTTAGCAGAAGCTTTGCAGCAAACGCAGCTCGCTGCAGCTCGCGCCGAGGAGGACGTGCGTCTTCTCCCCTTTGCAATGCATGTGCTTTCGCTGCGGTAGTGTGTTGCTTCTGCAGCGGGCAGGGGAAGGGAGAGAAGAGACAGAAAGGGGTATGCGTAATCGGTGTTTTCGTTGCTGGGGATGCAACAGCAGCAGGAGCGAATGCATACTTGTGCTTTTTTGCAGCTGCGACACACCGAGCAGCAGCTGCAGCGGATGACCTCTGAAAGAGATGCCCAACACCAACACGCCGTCAAACTTCGCAAAGAACAACAGGCTCTCAAAGCCTGTAAAACATTGTCTTCTGGGTGTTGTTGTTGCTGCTTTTGCTTCTGCTGCTGCTTCTTCGACGCCACCTAAGTTATGGTCGCTGATGCTTGCTGCACGCATGCATGCTTGCTTACTATTTTTATTGCATGTGTGCATGCATGCTTGCTTACTATTACTATTGCATACGTGCATGCATGCTTGCTTACTATTACTATTGCATACGTGCATGCATGCTTACTATTACTGTTGCATGCAAGCTTGTATGCTTGCTAACTATTACTACTGCATACGTGCATGCTTGCTTACTATTACTACTGCATACGTGCATGCATGCTTGCTGTCGCTGGTGCAGCCGTGTCTTCCCTCGAGGTGGAACTGACGAGTGCACAAGACAAGAGGGCCCTGCAGGAGAAGCAGCAGCACCGGCTGCAGCAGGAGCTGAGAGAGGCTGCTCAGGAGCTGACGCGCTTACAGCAGCAGCGAGAAGAATTCAAGGATCAGATAGTTCACAGCCCAAACAAGGTGAGAAAGTGTGCACCTTCCTGCCGCAGCTCTTTAATGCGCGAAGAACGCTCAGGGAGTGCCGCGCTCTCAGAAGGACTGCTCCTCTTGTAGCTCGCGACTTGCGCTTTTGTGCTGTGCGCTTCGGCAGTTGAAGCACAAGCGGCTGGAGCTGCAAGAAGAGCAGCAACGCCAAGACGGCAGACTGTTGCAGCTCGCTGCGCAGCGGCGGCAGCAGCAGCTGCTGCAGCAGCAGTTTGCGAGAGCTCTGAAGAAGGCTTTAAAAGCAGAGAAGCTTCTCAGTCACCACAAGGCCGCCCATCTGGAGGTGAGCGATGCGTTTAAGACGCGGAGAGACTCTTTCTTCTTGCAACCTGTTGCGACGTGTGCATGCAGTGGCAGGGCTTTGACTGTCCAATGAAGGGGAGAGATTGCGTCGCACCGTGCAACAGCAGAGTTTCCCTGCTGTCGCACTCTTTGGAATTGCGATGAGGGGGCGATGCGCTTTCTCAGCCGTGCGTGACAGCGCGACAAGAGCTGCGGTCCAACGAGAAGACGCAGAAGGAGCTGCAGCAGCGTCGGCAGCAGCTGCAGCAGCTGCTGCAGCAGCTGCAGCAAGAGTACCAAGAGCAGCAGCAGCTGCTGTTGCGCGAGGAGGAGGAGTGGGGAGTTCTCAGCCGGGAGATGCGGCAGCGCGTGCAGCTCGCCAAGGAGGAAGCAGACACATTTAGGGAGTCTCTTCCCTCTCAAAAGGTGAGCTGCTGCGGGGTGTCGTACGGCTGCCCTCTTGCTGCCGCTTTGACGCTGGGACTGCTGCTGCTGCTGCTCTCTCAGAAGGCGTGTGTTGATGTGCGTGGAAACTCGTCTGTCAACGCTACCACACCCTGTCAAAGCGACTCCGTTGCTGCGGCGTGAGGTCTGCAGGAAGCCATCAGCGCGTTGCAGCAGCAGCAGCAGCGCCTCCAGATATCCCTGCAGAGTCGACGCGAGCGGCATTCGAAACTCTTGAAAGCCATAGAGGCAGCACAGCAGCGGATAGGGGCCTCCTTTCGTCTGTACCTTTCCCAGCTGGAGACTCTCAGGTCCTAAACATCCTCCGTCTGCAAATTTTTGAGCGGCGCTGGCAGGGGAGCTTGCCGAGCGAGGCAGCGCGAAAGGCCGCCTGCAAACTCCACGCCTCAGAACTACCGCTTCAGAGTCTTACAAAGAAACGTGGAGCACTTAGCCTCGCTCTGCAAAGGGATCAGCGTCGCGACAGCTTGCTTGTTGAAGGCTGCGCTCGTGTTGTGTGCGTACAGGCTCTCTTTGCCTCCGCCAGTGCCTTTGGCGCAGAGCCTCGAAAACTTGGAAAACGAATGCCCCTTGCAGCAGCAGCAGCAAAAACTGGAGGATCAGCAGCTGGAGTTCTATTCCGAGGAGGAGGAGCAGCAGCTGCAGCTGCAGCAGCCAAGTGACGACGACGCACAACCTCGCCTCCACACTCAGCAGTCTTCCAAGCCTGTGGAATGCCAAATAGCTTGGCAAGCAGACAAACTCAACTGAATCCTTCTGCCTTTTCTTCCTTCTCGATTCTCGAAAAAACCTTTTTAAAAGAGGCTCCGTTTGGTGGGTTGCTAGGTTGTGGCAGGCCCCTCCCGTGCGCGTTGCCTGCTTTTGATTTGTGCTTGGTGCTGCCGCTGCTGGAGAGAAGCGCCCTCAAGCTCCGCCTGTCGCTTCTTCACGTTTCAGTGCACTCTGGCCTTCTGTGAAGGGAGAGCGCTCTCAAACCCTTTGCCAAACTCGAGCAGAAACTCACACAGGCGTCGAGGAAGGCCTCCTCGAGCGGCACAGCAGAAAGCCCTCCGGAGCATGCTGCTTACGCCCATAACTGTCAGGCTCTGGCACTCCGTGAATGCATGCATTCAACCCCCTCTAGAGGCAGCTGCTATGCGCGATCTAGGCGTCTTCTTCCCCCGCAGCACCCCCTCGAAATGTGCAGTCTCACCAACCCCTAAATTGTCTGACACTTATCGTTTTGTAGGGGTCCCCAAACCTAAAAGACCCTTTAAAATCGAGCGTCAGCGCGGCTAGCTCCTCGACGTAGGCTGTTTGTGCAGTCCACCACCTCCCCCGCTCTGTCTATGCGGCTCCTCTCGACCTCCTCCACTGAGGACGTCGAAACAGATGTCTGCAGCCTCCGCTTCTTGCCTGCTGCTGCTGCTCCTTGCGAGCTCACAAGCCTGACCGGTTAAAACTAACGAAACGACCCTCTGTTGGGCCAAAAACACGTATAGCTTGTCGGCTAGCTGTTTTCCGCCGCTCTTGGAGCAGCATTTTCAGCTGCCCAACGGCCCCTGGGGAAGCATTGCCGTACGAGCCTGTGTATGTGTATATGCATGTGGATGTGTACGAGTGGCTATGGCGGCATTTTCTTGGCGCCTTCCGAGGCAGCTCATGCGGCGCGAGCACCGCTTCTACAAGGCCCCCCTGGAGCTTCCCTAGGGATCTCTCACGGCCCACCTCCGATGTAAGCTAGCTGAACACCTAGCCAACGCAACGACACCCGTATCTGCGAGATACGGGGGAAGGTGTTGCGGGGGGGGAGGGGGGGATAGCGGATCCCCTAGAGGAGCGGCTAACTGTTCCTACACAGCTGCAGGCCTCCCTTCACAACGGGAGGTTTGCGAGGGGGGAGGGGGTGAAGGGCTTCTAAGCATGCCTGTTCAAACTGCCACGAAGAAAGGCCTCTCTCCGTATCGGCTCAACCCATCTTTGCCGGCGTGTGTCACAGCATAAATGACGTGACGCATGCAGAGCACACTGCAGAGGGGGTCCTCTTGGCGTCGCTCGCCTTTTGTCTCGGTCTGTCTGTCTCTCTTTTTCGTGAGCGGCCTTTCCGCGAATGCTTTTTCCTCCGCCTCCCCTAGTCCGCTACCAGCGCCAAGTTAACACTGATAGACTCCCGAAGATTCGCGCAAAAACAACGCGGCAGCACCCAACGTGCAGCGAATGGTCCTGTGGCCTCGTGGCACTCCCTCTTCAGCGCAACCGCCTCGTGCTGATCTTTACAGCTTCTCGCTTCGGGAAGAGCGCCTCAATGTCTTCATCGTCCTCCTGGCGCGCAGGAAAACCGAAATAAAGACGGTGCACCGCCTTCAAAAAGAGTCAATGCCCCTGCATTTTCCCCGAGAACTTACCCACGGAGAAAGAGCACCCGCAACAACGGCGAAAAGGCAGGCACCACTGCACTGCACGCCTCCTCCCCCTCCCCCCCTTCAAGAAACTTCCCAGGAACGCACCTCAGACTCGCTAGACTGCTCCTTAGGCCCCAACTCCCCACGAATCCACAGGCCCCAAGAAGCGACCTGCACAGGCACACGAAAGGCACGCAACCCAACGGCATGGTTGTGATATAAATATGTATACATTGAGAAATACATGTACAAATATATATATATATATATTGCGAGAAAGCACACCGTTGGTAGATAGAGAGAGGCGTCAACATGTCGCAAGGTACAGTGATAGGAAGGTTTCCAGCACCTGGAAAAGGGAATCGCTTGAACGCATGCAGAGAAGTGTGCCTCAGAACACAGTACGCCTTGCGAGTTGCGCGAGAAAAAAGGAAGTAAGATCCGAAACACTCCGTTCTAGATCAAGAAAAAAGGCCATGTATGTGTCGTGGGCCTTTGGATCCCAGCTGCCGTTTCGCTGGGGCCCCTAAATGCCGCGACGGAAAAAGCAACCTTTTCCCGTGTGTCTCTTTTCCGCGGGGTGTACATACACCAGGGGCACAGAGAGCGCCCTGCGCAACGAGCTGAAGAACAGCTCCCCACCCGCAGCCTCAGGCTCCACACGCCAACACTCCCACCTACCTGAAACATCACGGCAGTGCGTCCAGGGGTCTTGTCCTCGAAGTCTTCGAGCCACTGCACACAACAAACGGAGAAAAGGCGCAAACACGCAAGGCGTTGAGGCTCCGTGCAGCTAAAGGGGACAAATATCGTGCCCCTGCAGTCGGTCCCTCTCTAAGTTTATGGCAGCCACGCCTCCGAAAACTAAACAACCTGCACTCCTCTTATCTCCACAAAAGCCTACATTTTCGCTTCTAAATACGGAACCCTTTCTGCTCTATCGTTCTAATTTTTTCTGACTGGTGGATTACTAATGTGAGTATTGATTACTAATGTGAGTACTGATTACTAATGTGAGTATTGATTACTAATGTGAGTACTGATTACTAATGTGAGTACTGATTACTAATGTGAGTATGAATTACTAATGTGAGTATGAATTACTAATGTGAGTACTGATTACTAATGTGAGTACTGATTACTAATGTGAGTGCTGATTACTAATGTGAGTACTGATTACTAATGTGAGTATTAGATCCCCATCTAACTACGCAATTCTGCGATGCTGCATTGCGTCTAGTGGACCCTGAGTTGGCATTTCCCGCTTACGGCAACGAAGTCTTCCTGCGGAACGATCCTGTCCAACAAGAGCCAGTCGAAGACTGCCTCAATGAGCGTTGCGTTCGCAGAGAGGCGCGGACACTGCAAATCTGGGGAGCGCACACAAACAGCCGTCCTGCGCAACGTGAGCCTCGGCAAGACGCAAGGCGGGCATGCAAGCGGCAGCAGCAGGTGATGCTCGCAGCTCCGAGACAATACACCAGAAAAAGTGATTACAGAAGACAGCCACGAGACTGCGCAGGCGAAGCGGCGGCAACTCAGGAAAGGCCCCGTACACACAGCGCCAGCTGCTTCTCCTAAGAACACATCGCAACGGCCTTCATCAAAGAAACTCTTACCGTTCGTAAGGCGGCTAATCTGCCTCAGCAAGAGAACAGGAGCTCGAGTGGGGCCTTCAATGACACCCGACGCCTCTTCTATCAATTTCTTGGTGAGCACTGCGAGTGGCTGGGCCTTGTTGCGAAGCTCTTCGCTGTCTTTGGCCTTAAAACCAGCTCTGAGAACGAGTGCTACGCAGCACAAAGGCGCAGCCAGCGAGCCTCTGTCAGCCTCCGGCAGAATTCGCAGACACTCCTCGACCACCGCAGCGCTGGGAGACGTTCCCGACTGCAACAACGCCTCGGCACGAGACACGAAGGCTCCCATCGCTGCAGCGTCGCTGCACCGGAAGGCCTGCTGCTGCTGCTGCTGCTTCAGCTCCTGCTGCCGCTGCTTCTCCAGCAGCTGCTGGCGTCGCGCCTCTGCCATCTCCTGCTGCTTCCGCTCAACTGCCTCTGCTGCAGCGGCTAACTCGCGAGTTGCCGCAGCGCTGCTCAGGAGACGCCGAACCACGCTGCTGTCTTGCTGCTGCTGCTGTGGAGAGGCTTTTGCCGCGCCGCTCGCGTCCTTGCGCAGACATGGAGGCACATATTTGTTATCGCCAACTCCGCCTCTGCCCCCTCCTGCTGCTGCTCCTGCTGCTGCACTTCCCGCACCCCCGCCCCTAAGAGACGCAAGTCGAACAGGCTCCAAGACAACAGCTTCCTCTTTCAGGGGACTCTTGGGCGCCGCCGCAGACTCCCCCTCAGTACACGCATTACGTTTCCAGCGAGGCACAAACTTCTCGACGGAGTCAGCTCCCGTGGAAGGCAGGCCTGATGCTGGGCTTACAGGAGACTGCGCAGCAGCAGCGGCAGCGGCAGGCGCCACTGGCGAGCCTGCCGTTGCTGCTGTTGCTGCTCGTGCTGCTGCTGCTGACGTTCCTCCTTCACTGCTCGCCGCAGTAGGGCCCTCCACGGGGCCCCTCGCACATACACCCGAAGAATGCGCCGCTTTGGCTTTCTCCAGCGAGGTCCCCTTTGCAACGTCGTCACCATCGTCCTGCTGAGCCTTCTGCTGCTGCTGCTGAGCCTTCTGCTGCTGCTGAGCCTTCTGCTGCTGCTCTCTCGCTGCCGCGGCAGCAGAGACCTCCCGAGACTCCCCCGACTTTCTACAGACGGTGCTCGAGTTTCTGACGTGGGAATCGCCATCTGCCGCAGACACTGGCGCTGCTGCCGCTGCCTCTGCCGTCGAGTGCTGCTGCTGCTGAGCCTTCTGCTGCTTGAGCAAACTCCTAGCCTCGGAGAGACCCTCCGAGGGAGCAGCAACCGCCTCCTCAGTCGAGCTCTCCCGCTTGCTCGGAGGCAAGATTTCCCCCGAAACAACAGCCGCTACCAGCTCACGCAGACCGCGTGCTCGCTCGCGATCTGCACACACAAAAAGGCCCCATGAAGAGCCTTTTGACCCCGAAATCGACCGTCACGCAAAGCCTACACTCTCCAAAGCCACCCCCCCCCACCCCCGCACTGAAGGCGAAGCGCGTTCGCGCCCCCTGCACACACCCCTGCACGAGACATCCGTCCCAGTCAAGCCTCCCTCCTTCCTCTCCGCCCCCCTCCTCGCCGAGCGAGTAAATCGCCCTCCACACGCGCTTTTAGGCCCCAAACACTCACCAGGCTCTATCACCCGCTGCGCCTGCGGCTCCATGCCGCTGCGAATGCTGCTAAAAGAGACCTCCGTTTCCTCCCTAGGGGGGGGCCTCCTGGGGCCCCCACTGCGCGCCGTTGAAAAATCCACCTCCTCCTCCGCCTGCTGCAGGGGCATGCCGTCGAGACGTCTGCCTCCCTGCAACGTTCCGTTGCGCATAACGCCGCTGCCTGCCCCCCCCTCCGTCTTGAAATCCTTTCTAGAAGCACCGCTTCCACTCCTTATGAAAGAAAAATCCACAACCTCCTCTGCTTGCGGGCTGCGGGGCCTGGGAGCCGCCTTGCGCGGCTGCGTGCGCACCGTGGAAAAATCCACCTCCTCCTCCCGCCGCGCATCGCGAGAAAGGGGGCCCCCCCCCCCCCCCCCCCCCCCCCCCCCCCCCCCCCCCCCCCCCCCCCCCTCCCCCCCCCCCCCAACCCCCCACCCCCCCCCCCCCCACCCCCTCCCCCCCCCTCCCCCCCACCCCCCCCCACCACCACACCCCCCCCCCCCCCACCCTCCCTCCCCCCCCCCCCACACCCCCCCCCCAACCCCCCACCCCCCACCTCACACACCCCCCCACCACTCCACCCATCCACACCATCTCAGCCTCCAAC